>NW_010318547.1:28280-115972 GCF_000700745.2 Antrostomus carolinensis | reverse complement strand
ATGCACCAAGTAGAACCACGGAAGAGAAAGCAAGTGTTGTGACAATAGAATTATATGGTTTTGAGATTAATTTTACCCTTTGAGGCATTTACAACTGCGGACTGTTTTATTATATACTGAGAAAGTGAGTGGTATTTCTCAGAAAACTTTCATCTTTTTGATATTGCTTGAGTTTCCAATAACAAAATACAGAGCAACAATGAAAGACTTTAATATGACTTCCTTCTTTCTGAGAAGGGGTTGGTTTGAGTTACCAGCAATATTAGAAGCAAGCTTCAGTTAAAATTCAACAAAAGCCTACAGGAAACCACAGGCTATTTTAATGTGATTATGTAAGTCAGGTGCAGGTAAGGGCAGGATTTTTGTTTTGCTTTTGGTGTGTTTTGTTTTGTTTTTTTAATAATATATTTCAACCAAGGAAGGTGTTTACCTTCAGCTCTCTTGCAAATAAATAGTGCCAAGGTTTTCAAAGCTGGCGAGATGGTGATTGATGTTTATATTCTTAGAAAGATAAAAATGGATCCTCTGTTGGTGTCTTAATTTAAGAAAAAAAAACCTGTACCCTTCTAACAAATAAAATAGGAGAATATCTCTAATGGTTGAGGCTAGTTTCAGTATTCTTCTGTAGTATGGCTTGCAACAATATGTGGGAGGAGGCAATTTGCCATTAATGTAGTAGTATTATTTTTAAAATGTTACTATTTTTAATATTAAATTGAGTTTCTGGAGAGTTTCTGAATGGTTGAGCATATAGCTGTATTTTGAAGCAGGAGTATAGGTGTATATAGTATTTTTTATTTACAAAATTGCTTTTATAAAGTTCTCTTTTAATTCTGTCCTGAATTATGTTCATTTAAAAAGGGAAAGAAAGCAAAGCTAGATCTTTCAAGTGATTTTGAAGTGAGAAATATTTTAGCTTTTATTTTTCTCCCTGCTAACAGCTGTCACTTCTTACGAAGACCTCGGCCTGTTTGCGTTTGGATCAACTGGAAAGGTGAGAATTTATTTTTACCTGTGTATTTTAGTTCTTGGTCTCATGCTTCTAATATACAACTGTTCTTTGCTTAGTGAAGAGATGTAGATGAAATAAGTAATATAATTACTGACGTCGTAGTGTGACTGAAAATCCGTTACGTCTTGAAGCTTTTCGCTACGTTTCAGTTAGTGTGTGGTCTGTGGACACCCAAACTTTAGTTAACTGTAAAATATACATTCCTTAAATGCAAGATTTTGTGCTACTTTCCTGTCAGTGTGTTCATTTTTTAGTGGGATGTACAAGTATTTGCTCACTGGCATTACTGCCAGGTTGGCTCAGCAGTCAGTTTCAGGTTTCTTATGGTCCCATCGTACCGCTGCTCTAAACTGTTTAGAAACAGGTAAGTGATTTACTGTTGGTGTTCGAGCATTTAATAGAGATCCAAGATAAGCCTTTGCCTTTCATGTAGTTTCCACAACAGGAACAAAGAAGAGTATGTTTAATGCATGTTAATTTTTTTTCTTTTGTTTACTGAACTCTACCAGATAAATGTTTCTTACTTGTTGTTTTGTCTCATGATTTAAAAACAAAACAAAACAGCAAAACCCACCAGTAAACTAACCCAGTACTACTAAACCAGTAGTCATCATGTAAGCCATGCCTTTTTGGTAGCGTGTACCCAATCTGTTTTTCCTAATAGACAATGTTGTCCAGTAATACTGGGTGCACAGGAAATATTAGTAGTGAATACTGCACGTTTAATATTAAGAATTCCGTGCTCTATGTTTCAGTTCCATGATACTAAAAGCATATTTTACCACACTGAAGTGTGATTTTAGTGGTTCACTGGAACAACATAAATTTTTTTAAAAACAGACTAGAGTCTAATTTCTTCTGTTTTAATGTAAATGAGAATTAAATCCAAGCTACTATGTGTTTGTAAGACTTCCATTAACATTAAGAAGCAAATATGAGTGTAGCCTGTGAGAATCAATATTTATTGATCAAAGTTAAGATATAATCAACCTCAAGAGATAATAAACCTTGATATTATCAAGGTATGAAATAAAATTCTTTTTCACAGGAGCTCTTCTGTGCACATTAACCAAATGCCGTTAGATGCAAGAAGTCACAGAAATGTAGAGCTTAAGGAGATATTAAAATATAACTTAGTCTTTGCTCTGAAGCACGGGTAACCATACATAAACCATTCTTGGCAGATGTTTGTCTGATCTGTTCTTTAAAAGCTTAAATGAAGATTTCACAACCTCACTGTGTAGTCAGCATCAGTATATATATATATTTTTTTTTTTTATTCTCCCTAATACACTTTTTCATAATATTCAGTTTAAATAACTTGTGCTAAAAAATATCTAGTCTTTTTATTCTCAGTGTGCATGGAGAGCACTGGAATATTTCTAGGTTGGGAAGCTGTTGTTTTGATGAAATAATTAACCGAAGTTCACCAAACTTTCCTGACGAACTAACATTTTCTGGAACACTTACCTTTCTCTCTTGAAGTATCCTTGGTATTTATATGCTTTTCTTAAAACTTATCTGCAAAACGGAACACAGTAACCTGGCTGAGAATTTGACAGTGACAAGAAATGTAATAATTGCCTGCATTTTAGATAGAACATGTCTGGTGCTACATCCCAAAACAAGATCTGCTCTTTCTGTGGGTGCTTCATGCTACTGGTTGAGTTATCAGACTATTTTCTTTAGTGTAATAACTCCTAAGTCATATCTTTGAGATCTCCTTCCTGAATGCATTGCTTTGAACTGATCTCATTGATTTTTAGACTTCTCTAGTTTACCACAACCATTCTGAATTCTGATCCTCTCCCTGAGATCTCCTCACCTTAGTCAGGCACAGGTGGCTTTTTAATTTTTCCCTTTAAAGTAGTACTTACTCTTCCCTCACCCGAGTCATTTGCCAGTGATACAGACAGACCTGACTTGAACTGACATCTTAAGTTGACAGGAAGCTACTGGTTAACTGCTCTTGAAGTAGAGCACTTGTTCAACCTTATGCTGATTTCTTGTCAAACTTATTTTTCTGAGATTTGTGAGAATGGAGTTTTTCTGCTATTGGGAGATTGCTGATTCATCCTTTCCAAAAGCATGAAGTAGTTGTTTCCCTCTATGGCAAATTCCAGAATACCATACTTTTTTTTTTTTTCCCCTTCTCTTTTTAGTTCTCCTGGTGACTTTTGAACTGACTTTGAATTTGTTTAAAATCTGATATGATTTTCAGTCTGATCAATTGAAAGAATGGCAACTCTGCTCTCAGATTTGATTGAAAAGTCCAAATTTTAACTGTGGCTTAGTTTTTTCCAAGTTGAAAATTAATGGTAGTGCTTATGCAGGAAGGTCCTGCTACATCAAGCAGAGCAGTGGGTAAAAAGAAAATCTGTAATCTTCTAGATGATTGTACTATTTTAGACCTGAACTGCAAAGAAAACACTGGGAAAACTTTAGACACTTTTAGGGTTTTTTCAGTTGGAAGTTTATTCTTTGGATTTGGACAAATATTTTAATGGTCTGTGATCATTTCTACTTCCATATTATTCATATCGAACTAATCACAAATGCTAAAGAAAAAAAAAAGTCTATTCAGTTTACAAGTTTAAAAGAATAATGACATTCATGCCAGTTAAAAATATTCAGGTTTTTGGAATGAGGGAGTAAATTGTACAGATCTCTGCTGCCTGATTGTCTTTTCAGAGGTGAATGGTCATTTCCATTTGTACTTACCTGATGTCAGTTAGAATGCACTAACGTGTTTTCAGTGACTTTAAAAAAAGCTCACCTTCTTCAGAACAGGCTTCACTCCACAACTTCTCTTGTTTTGTCATCTCTGAGTGAAAATGCGTTATTTTCAGCGAGGTTTCTTGCTTTTATATTCATTTTAGATTGTGTTGTTTTCCGTGTGTTAAACTCTTCACTGAAGAGAAGATGCCCTTCCTTTCAGTACTAGTTATCGCTTCTACATCTGGTCTGTTTAAGATAATACATGTGTGTTTTATGACTGCTATAGACATACGATTTTAGTTATCCTTACCCTTTCTAAAAGAAATCAATTTTTTTTTTATAGGTCCTTGTTGCAACTACAATAATTATCCAGAATATTGGAGGTAAGAAACTTCAGATGCTCAGTATTAATCGAGTGGAATATAACCTCTATGGTCTCCAAAGCTCCTCAAACACCAAAGGCAATAATTAAATGAAAGTGTTCTTAAAAGACTGGTTAAAAGGGGAAGTTAAAACTTAAAGAAAGCCTCATGTGATCATGCCAAGCAGCAGCGCTGTAGTCGTGGGGTAGATGGGGGCACTTATGGGGGTTGGTTTGTGTGGCTGGTGCTGCATCACAGGATGTGGAGCACGTCCATTTTCACTGGCTTTGCTAATTGGAAGGAGCTGAGGAAGCATAATCGCCTCTCTGCTGTCCTGGACATTTGCATCTGGTAGCTGCATTTTATCATATCATGTGTTTTGACTTTTGCTGTTGGAACTTGCTTTTGCATTTTAGTGATTTGTGTAACAACTGAATGTTTACTTAGCCATGAAGTTTCATATGTTCTTTATTAATGATTGCTTTTTTTTGTTGTTAGTTCAATAACTTTTTTTTTATTTTTAAATTTTTGAGGGGTTGTTTAGTTTGCTGACTTTTATCATGTGGGCTGATTATATTATCATATACTGGGCTGTCCCATTAGATTATGCTTATTTTGTCTTTCTTGATGCATGACAATAAAATAACACTAGCTGTCTTTGTATTAAAGGAATCTCCTAAGCATTTAAACTCTTACTCAGGTGTGTTCACATACTTGACAGTTACTAAGTAGTCATGCCCTTGTAAATTAATTGTCTGAAAGTCAACACTACTTAACAGAAGACTTTTAAATTTTTTTTTTGACCATCAGTGTTTTGGATACTTTCTTTTAGTTGAGGGAATTATGTGAAAGCTCCCTCCTCTCCATCCTCTGCCCCCAAGAAGATACATATGTTCACAAACATTGACAGAAGGAAACAACATTCCAGCCCTGCTGTTTTTTAGTTTAGTCGAGTCCAGACAATTCCATGATTGCTATTTTTTGTCACTATGTAGTGACCTGGAACTAGACCAAGTAACTGCTTTTTAAGATCAAATTGGAATCTTTTCTTATACTAAAAGCTCCAATAATAAAAACTGCCTAAATGAGATGGCTATAAAAACCCAAGCATTCATTTCAGTCAGGAGTGAACATATTAATTCCAAGATTAAGGATTATTTATTCATACAGGTTTCGGAGGATGTTCTGTAGCAATGAACAATTTTTTTAATTTCCTTTCCCTCCAAGTAGTACTAGAGAAGGAAGGGTGCACAGTACAGGTTCTGGAGACTCTGGGATCGTGTGTGAGACTCTGGTCTAAGGAAATATGACTCTCATTTCTTCCTCATAGCAGTTCATAACCTTCTCTGTGTCATTTTTAATAAAATTCAGCTCAGTAACTCTAGAGCCTGAAACTAGTGCACGCTGGATATTATCAGACTGCTTATTCCATCTTCTGCAGTGGACTTCTCTGCCAGTAAGTTGGGCCTGGTTTGCCAACCAGTGGTTTTCCATTTAACTAGTCAAAAGTAGGTTTTTGCAAGTTGAAGCTCTTCTTTCTTATATTTCCAGTGACCTGATTTTGATGAAAGCTTTCACAAGTCTGTTTTGGTGGTTCTGGTTCCAAGGGCAATGTATTTCCTGTAACTGGACAGTAGTAGTTCCTGCATCCTGTACGTTCGCTTGCAAAGATCACGTAGTTTCAAATGCACCGAAAAGAGAAAGCTGACTTTCCTGCTCTGAGTCTGTGTTAGTAACAGCAACACATGCCCCAGTCTGTGAGGAAGGGTGGTATGGGGAAACATGGGTTGCAAATTGGGCCTCCTTGGCACCTTCTCCCCCACAGAAGATGTATTGTGCTGTCGTTGCAAGGAGCTATCACAGCTTCTGTTTAGTATTTAGATTTCTCTTTGAGAACAGAGCTCCCAGCTGTGTTTTTTCTCTCCTTAACGACTGGCTGCCTTTGGCAGAGTCCTGTGATGCTGCAGTCCGAGTAAGCAGAGCGACACTGTGTCAGGAATTGTCTTTGAAGATGACTATACTGCAGGCTAATGGGTTCTTAAAAAATAAAAAATAAATATAAAAGGAGGGATGGAGAGTTCTCTTCACCTCTCACTGAGCCTTGACTCTTGAAGAAATGCATAGAAAGAAAGGAAACTGTCTTGTCCTTTTGCAGATTTTAAATGGGAGTGGTAAAACTGTGGAGCATAGTTTGTCCTGAATGGGAGCTGTGCTGGAATTAAAGTGTAAAACTTACCCTTTCCCCTCTGGGAAAAGGGTAGGTGGTGGGTGTTTGGTAGGTGTTCCCCTCTCTTTGCTTTTCTGTCCCTTTGAAGGAACCCGCAGCACTGTGCCTGCCGGGCAGATGTCCAGACTCTGTCAACATCTTTAATTTCAGAGTAAGGCTAAAAATAAAATTGTTTTCATATCATCAGACCTGGATACGTTGCATCATACGGTATCTTATTTCAAAAGTGATTGGAGACATGAGATAATGAATGATGGTTTGTGATTAAAATAAGCATCTTTAGTAGGGTCATTGTCACTCTCAGCATCTGGTCTGGGCTTTTTAGGAGTTTGGTCTGATCACTTCTAAAAATAATGTAAGTGCAGAAGTGATTTGCATTGATTTGTTGTGGAGAGAGCTTTTTAGTAATCATTTTAATATAGTTATGCTTTCTATTTTGTTATCTTTGCTTTTTTAAAAAAGAAAGCTTAAGGTGCAAATTGGAATTTGACATCCTAATCCATTTATGGATTTGTGTAGATTGAGTTGATTTTTCTACTAGCAGGATACCCAAAGGAAGAAAAAAAATTGTACAGCTACAGGAAAGCACTGGTTAGTCAAATTTGGAATTTAAAAGGTTAAAAAAAATTTCAAGTTTACTGCTTGGATTCGTAACATTTCTCTCTAACATGTTCAACTTGCTGCAGATTTTTAGTTGTCTCTTGGAACACTTTGTGTTATGTTTAATCCATTTTAAGTACCAAGGATTGACTAAGGATACATCAGGATAATGCATTATCTTTGTGATATCCAAATGTAAATTCAGGTAATCTCAAATACAGTGACTTACAGACTTTATAGAACATATACAAATTCTTAGTTTAGAGTGATTAAACTTTGGGAATATTTGCACAGCTTTCCTTGTATCAATATGTACTTGTTCTAGCAATGTAGATATTTGTTAATAAAGTGAAACCAAAAGGTTGAATGGGATGGCCAGAGCTACTCCTTTTTCTATTGTTCCATTTGTCAGTATTTTGGCCCAATCCAGCAGCACTTTAATTTAAATAACTAGTGATTAGTTAGTTACATGGGAACTGCCTTGTTCTTGAAAGAGCCAGATAGTGTGTCTGTGGGGTTGCAAACTGGACACTAGAAAGGAAACTATCAAGTTGCACTCTCTGCTACCAGGCTGTTATTTAGCTCATCCTCTCCTCCTGTCCCTTTCCTTTCACCCCATGTCTGTGAGTGGGGTGATCTTCCAAATGTCCCACTTCTTCCCCGCCGTGCAGAAGATGATGTTGAAGGATTTCAGACCTTGTCAGGTGCCCTCTGAGGAGAGAGAGGACCCTGGGGAGGTCGTATGCCTGGAGGTGTAGAAGGCGTGAGGGAGGCTGCTGTGGAAGAGGCCGAGTTACACGGCTCTGCTGGCTCTTTGTGTTAATCCTTCCCAGGAGCGACTGGAGTTGGACCCAGTCCCCGCTATTGTTTGAATAGCCTTGTGCTTCTAGGAAGTGATGGATGAGGCACAGTGGGCCAAAGCTGTGGCTCGGCGTCAGGCAGCCCTTCCCCCTCTCCTGCCAGGGAAGTTCTGCAAGCTTCCTAGATGCTTTTTGAAGGAGGGAGGAAAGACAGGAATTTCTCCTCCTGGAATTGTCCTCTCTGCAGATGGGACTGAAAAAGAGGACAGTCCACAGCCCTGTGTCCGAGAGAAAATCGGTAGGAATCTTAAAGCGTACGTAATGAAGTTAAAGAAGGATTTATTTTAGCAAAGCTGGTGGAAAAATGGGAGACAAACACAATAAAGTTATTGCACAAGAGCAGCTCTCAGCCTGTTGCCAACACTAACAAATCCTCAGCGTTGAGGTCTAGCAGGAAGTACGGGGAGAGTTTTACAGCATACTTCTCGGGGCTGCGGGCTGGTATCAGCTGAAGGTCACTGCTGGAGGGAGATATGACTGGTGGTAGCTGTGATACACAGAGACCTAAATTGAAACTGCTGAGAACATGAGTTTAATTATTTAAAATTTATTAGCAGTGGGATTAAGTGCAACAGTAGAACCTGCAGTGCAGCCGTGTAGCATAGGTGGTCTGCCTGAGGATTTTTTGCGAGAAACTTACTTTTTTTCACTTTTTTTCGATGGGCTGAGATACACAGGGGAGTTGTGGTGCTGAGGATCAGTGTGAGTAACTACCCTGTCTTGGCTGGTACCCAAATGATCATTGCAGTCGCTCTTTGGAACCAAGCTTTCCAGACTGGTATCTTAATTTTACAAAGAATTGTTTGCTTTGTAGTATAAATACAATTTAATTAAGTGCAGTTTCTGTAACTGGTGCTTGTGGATTTTGTTTCAATATTCTGCAGTTAACATGTCCTCAAAGGTACACGTTTTTCTTCTCTGTAAGAAGAAGTAATGAGGAAAAAAGATTGTTCTGTATCCCTGGAGCGCTGTTTTATCCTCGGGTCTGCCTGGATGCCGTAGCCAGTAAATAGAAGTTACAGGATTAATTCTGATGGGAGATTCAGTTCTTTACCTGGGTTTTATGGCCTGTTAATACAGTCAACGTGATGGTCAATACACGGAAACCCCGCTGTGAATGTAATACGTGTTAAATATGTATTTAACTTTGCATAGTTCCTATTTTTCAACCTTCCCCGAAGTGAATCCCGAAGCAGCGCTCCCGCACCTCCATCTGCTGGCCCAGCCCGGCCTCGCACACCCTGAGCCCTTCCCGGGAGGGCTGCGGGGAGGTTGGGCACCTCTGGAACCTCCAGCCTTCTCCTGTTTTATTTTTCTTTTTTTTTTTTTCCTTTTTTTTTTTTTTTGTGAGGTAAACCATAAAATGTTGAACTTATGAATTTGCTTTTGGGCAGGAGTGTATGTGTGTTCTCAGTACTTCTAAACGTTGTGCATGTATTAAAAACAACCCAAAGAGAAAACTACCTTGTCTTATCAAGGTAATTTCTGACTTGCAAGTTTGTTTTTTTTTTCTTTCAGAGTTCATCCATTCTGAAATTTAAGTTTTAAAAATATTTAGAAAATTTTTCTCAAATTTAAATGAAGAAAATATTTTTTTGAGAATGAGGGAGTGGATGGGAACATCCTTTTTGTTGTCAGAGTACAATACTCTGCAGACTTTGAAAATAAATGAATGGTGCAAATAATGGAACAATAAAATACAGCTTGTTATGTGCTGAGACCTGCATCATTAATACCTTAAGAAATTTACTGAGCTTCCTTTAAGGATGGGAAATCTAATTCTGTTTTCAAACAAACTTGAATGTTTGTTTTCACAGTGCTGTTTGCTTTTGACCTGAAAGCCTAATTATCCTCACTGATTCAAAGTGAGGATTTCCAGTGCAGAGCTGCCTTAATTAGGGGCAGGTTTGTCAGCTCCTGTATTAATTTAACAATTGATGACCCGTGCTCTTGTGTTTTCATATCACAGCAAATGCTTGTTGGGAAGTTTGATACTGTAAAGAATATTTAGCTGGCTTTAAATAAAAAACCTGACAAAAATCCCAACCTGCAGCTGTACTTCAGGATGGAATTTATGATGAGCTCTGTGGAAAACATTTCAGGGTTTTTGTGGTTTTTTTGGCATAATTTTTTTTGGGGAGGGGGGTTGTCTTTTTTTTTAAGGCAAGTTTGAGAGTAATTCAGGTAAAGGCTAAAGTTGGAAGGAAAGAGAAACAGGGGAGTGGAGATTCATCAAGATGAGTGTCCATAATGTGAAGACTAGCAAAGATATTGACAACCTATTTCTGTTCTCAGAACTCCTCTGTATGAACAGCATTGCATCTTCTTTCACACATTCCATTCTAGATCTTTATTTAAAAACAAATTAATGATTCCAAGAAGGTTTTTTTGTTTTTTAAGCTTCCTCTAAGAGGAAATATTAAAAACAATACATCAAGTAATTGAGAGACTTCTTAAAACCTAATATGTGGAGGTTTCATTGCAAAATGAAAACCAAAGAGCGTGCTCTTAAGGCCATATGATGTGAGGGCTAAAATACTCGATGGTTTTCAGTGGCATCCATGCCTAATTCCTGATATTTCCACAATTTTAATTACTTACAAAGGGCTCAATGCAGTACTGAAGTACTTGCTATTCCATTATAATTCTTTGACAGGAAAAATGGGAGCTTGCCCAAAATCCTCTTTAGTTTCATTTTCTTTCTTGAAATCCTTCCCTGCTTTCCTTTTTAACTTTGTCATATTGTTTGGATTAGGACAGATTCAATTTTAAACAACCTCCCTACCAGCAAAGGGAGACAGGAGCCCAAAGGGGTTTGTCACATGCAGTTGCTATGAAAGATCCAGCTTGGTTGGGCTGGAGTGTGCAGTGACTGGGAGTGTTTATCCTGCTATTTCTGTCTCTAATATTTCTGCCTCTAATATTTTCTGCCTCTAATATTTTTGTATTTCTGCCTCTAATATTTTTCAGTATTTTGGGAAAATAAGAGATCATGCTGAACTGAACTCTTAAACGATGAGAGAAGTATTTTCATTTATCTTATTTATCTATAAGCATTTGTGAATAATCTCTGTTTTACCTGGTATTCCCCCAGATGAGAATCAAGATTGCTCTGTCTACTTGTCCCGACTCCCAGGTCAGCACCCCTCATTTTTTTTAAGTAAGAGCTGAACAGCCAGCGTGGCTGTGTTGATAGAAACTATTTTTTACCAGCGCCCTGTCTTCTCTGTGAAGTTTGGAGGGCAGCTTGATTCCATTTTTGCACAGTGCTTAATAATGTAAGACATCTTTATAGCGCTCTAATATGATCAGCTACAGTGGTAGATTAGGAAAAACTAACCAGAAGAATTAGATTCAGTCCCTAGAATTAAAATTATTTGAAGGGATTTCTCACCAGCCATTTTCTTCCTTTCTAAGGAAGGACTAAATGATATGCTTGCACATAAGTTAATGTACATATTTTCTTGCATCATTGCTATGGACTTCAGCAATTGGTCTTTTTTTTTTTGGGTAGGGTAATAAGGAAAAGTTACACTCTTTTTCTGGTAACCAAAAAGCCACTCACAAATTTGATTTTAAGATTGGCCTACCTCAGAAGAGATATTTTGAGGACTATTCTAAAAAACATAATCTTGGCTTCCCTTTTCTCCAGCAACTAATATTTTTTCAGGTAGGGGCTCACATGCTCGGTGTTAAACAGTGTTGTACCATGTAAAGACATGCTGAATAATGTATGCATGGTATGTATATTTATAGAGAGTCTCATGGAATCATAGAATGGTTTGGGTTGGAAGGGACCTTAAAGATCATCTAGTTCCAGCCCCCCTGCCATCTCTTGGTGGCACTACAGGTTATAATAATAAAAGTGTAAAGCAAGAACCCTATTTTATATTTTACAAACATCTTTTTTTCTGTCAAAGAGCTAATACCAAGTTTTCAAAACATGGCAAAACGATAATGTATTTTAAGAGTGTAATTTCTTGGTGCTTTCAAGATAGTGGTAAGCCTGTTGAATAGTGAAGTGGTAAGATAATTTTGATTTCTGCTGAATACTGTTTCATGGCATTTTTGTGTCAAGGCCTATTGAGAAGTTCCAACCTGCTTAGTTTTCCATCAGGTAGTTCTTGGTGCATACTGAAAGTTATTTTGAAATAATGTGATACATGCAAGCCCAAGACCTGAAAATTTGAAGTGACTGTATGAAGGTTGCTCGAGTAGCTGTAGTTCAGCACTTGTTGCATCTGCATGTTGCTAAACCCTCAAGTTACGTCTTTGTACACGGTTCGTTCTGCGGGAAACCTGTCTCAGTGCTAAAGATAGATGTCTCATGTTGCAAAGAGAAGATGACACGAAGAAAACATGACATTCTTTTTTTAATTTAGGGGATGAGACTGTGTTGCAAGAGCAGTAAGGTCTGCTCTCTCGTACTCTGTGTGCAAGGGGGGTGAACTCGGAAGGGAATGTTGCTTCTGACGTTTGCTAATTTTTTTCAAACGCTTGACTTCTAAAGATGAATGTGTTTATTGTAATTTTTGTATGTAATAAAAGGTACTTTAAAAGTTAGCCATTAAGACATTAAAATTATTTTCAAAATGCCAGAGGAAGTCAGTACTTTAAAAGTGGAATAAATCAAAGCACAAGGTGCACTATTCATTGTGTTCACTTGTGTCACGGTTTAGCCTTGTGACTGGGTAGTCTCTTCCTTCCGTTACACATTAAGATTGCCAAGGATAGCTGACAATTAATTTTTACAATATAACTTGACACAGCTTCAGTCTCTGTAAACATCAGGGAAGTTAAGTAAGATTTCTAATTTAGAGCAAAGGAGACATGACTTTTTGTCTGTCATACTGTATGTGCTTGATTCCCACTCAGGATGATTTTTTCAAGTTGCTGTGCCCTTTGTGAAGATGCTTTGCTGTTTTGGTTTCAGCTTTACAAAGCAAACAACGTTCTTTGCTCACTTGGTAGCGTGTTTCAGAGGGTGGCACAGTCGTTGGCATCTCTTCTTTCATGCTGAATAAAGCTACTGTTGCTTGTGAGGAGAATTACAACTGTGTTTGTAAGTGAAGAAAAAGCAGGATTTGACTTCTTAAACTGTATTTAGTGTAGGCATCCTGCTCAGGTTTATGTATGAGATTCATGTATTATCTAAGCATCAGGATATAAATAACAATATTTCTTATTTATTTTCTTCATCTTTTAGAACAAATAAGAGAATATAAACTGGGGGGGGGCGGGGGGAATCCTACTACGTGAGCTTGTTTCCCATATGCCCAGAGAAAGGCAGAAAGATGCATACAAATGTTCAGCATGTGCAAGTTTCTTGGTGCATGATTGGTTCCTTACTTGGGAGCGGAATTCAGTGAAATAGGACTCCTCTTTTAAAAACAAAGAGTCAGCGTACAACAAAGGATAAGTGATCAAATGATTAGCCAGAGGCTAATGGGAATGCAAGGGAAGAGTGACAGATTACATATTAGGAGGAAATCTGATCTGGAAATTAATCTGGAGCTTTCTGCAGCTGAGGCTGCAAAAGAACTAATTTTTAAATCTTTTTTGAAGGACATAAATATATGAAAAGTGTCACTTGCTTGTTTATAAAGTATTGTATAATACAAGAAAGAAGGCTAATGCATAAATAAAGTTGAATTATAATTTAGAGGAATTTTCCTTTAGTTTTTTAAATATCTGCCTTTGCTTAGGGTGGAATACACATTTGCCTGTAGCTTAGCATGAGAAATTGTGTTAATTTACTTAAAAATTCAGGTGATTTAGAAATATGCATGCTGTAAGGATCTGTGGTTAAATCTACATTCTGTTGTATGCAAATAAGAGTAAAATCAAGACAGCAGATAAATACCTCACCAGACACAATCAACAGCTACATGTCAACAGGGAAGTATACTTGAATATTGGAAAAACCTGAGCTTTTAATTATGAAGAAGTGAATATTTCCTTATTTAGTGACCTACCAAATGGTTTTAATTTAACCTTGCGGTAGGTAAATGTCACTTTGTATTAAAAGAATTTGCTTTCTTTATGGAGACCACGTTCCCTTTCTTAAAAATTTAACATGAGCTGTTCTAGTACAGCAGTGTCTTAGTCCACAGATTTTTTAAGGTTCAAAACATTCCTTTTAAAAAACAAACATTCAAATTTGAGCTTATGGAACTTTTCTGGCTTACCTGTTTTAAATTTATGTTTTAATTTTAAAGCATTAATAAATAAACCATGGTAAAATTCTAAAGAATTAATAAATATAGAAGAGTAAAATTTGAGTACAACAGCTGAATTTTTATCAAGGTTTAAATGTAACTAAACTTTTGTTGGATGTTACTAAAATTACTTGCTGCTGAAGCATGGAAATTAGTTTCATGTAGGCTTTGATATTCGTTGAATCTGTAAAGCTTGATTTTCCTGAGTAATTTTCTGCTGTTTTTTGATTCATATAATTACTTGCTGCTTATGTAAAAAAAAAAAAAAAAAGGGATGTGAACAGTATGTGAAGGTATCAGGTTAGTATAAGTTGTGATTTAAAAATCCCTCTTATTTATGCCTTTGATCCTGTTATATAGTAAAGGAGAAAAGTGATACGGTGAAGTAGCTTTTGGATTTCCATGTATGCATCATTGCTTTATTCTGAATAGAATTATAAATGCTTTTCAAATTTCAGGTCGACACTACTATAGAATAACTAACAATTTATCTTCTAGTTGGCAGTTCCTGCATAGTTTTGCACTTTATGTTGTTGTTGGGATCTTGGTGGTAGGTTTAGTATGAGAAACTGGGATCTGTCACTGATAATCCTCTTACCTCCAAGGGCCAAACCATCCAGTAGATGAAGAACCTTTAAAGTCCTATTGTCTTTAAATTTGTCATACATTTATTTAGTACAGCAGCAATTGAGCAACAATAAAAACTGAGTCTTTAAGAACTATTTTATTAATAGAAGCAAATCTTACTATTTATTGTCATCATTAACAAAAGAGGAAGAAGTGCTGTAGCCTTGCAGTCTGTCTCAAGCCTGTAGGTCTGTATTCCCAGGTAAGAGGTCAGGCCTATGTATTGTCTTGCCTTTTAGTCCTTTGTATTATGCTTTCCTTGTTTCAGGGCTCACATTGTAACAGTCTCTTTGGAGGCATTAGCTGACATTGGTACAATACTTGGGGATTTGCAGCTATTTTTAATGGAAGTGTATGAGAAAATAAATTCTGATTCTGGTGCCATAGTGTCTAATATATAGCTGAGATGTTCCAGTTGTAACCACTCTGGTTAAGCCATGCTCTTTGTTGCTACCAGAGATATTGGTATTGCTCTACTAAATCTGTTCTGCTTCTATTTGCAGCTATGTCATCTTATCTTTTAATTGTTAAGTCTGAACTTCCTGGTGCTGTTGCGGGATTCTTAAGTGGAGACGAGAGCGGGTAAGGAAAAATGCTTCAAACATTCTGTATTTGTCTTGAAGAGGAAAGTGGTTCGGGACTGCTGAAGGAGATGGGTACTGACACTTCCTTTTGATCTCACAGACCAAAAAAATTATTTATTTACAGGAGTTCTTGGAATATGAAATGTATTCGGCATGTGCAAGCCTTCTGCAGCACACACACACACAGAGCGTGATTCTTTCCTCATAGCAATTTCCCATCAGAGGACCTTTAAGTCAGTGGCAAAACTCCATCTACAGAAATCTCCCTTCTATAAAAATTTAAAAGGGGAAGCAGGAGAGGACAGGAGGGAGAGGAGGAGAAACATTTAAACTGCTGTCATATTATCACTTCATGTATTTCAAAACCACAGTACAAAAACTGGCAGATGTTTAAATTTAAATATTTTGTTGTCTTGCTCCAGTAATTGGACTTGTCTTGGGAAGAATGCCAGATTTCCAGACTTGGTTTATAATTCCTTAACCTGGCTCCCAGTAAAGAAATCATTCTTCACAGCTGAGCTATAAAGCTATGAGTGTGTCCCTCAGATTTCTAGTAGAACTGTCACAAGAAATCTGTGCCTGTGCCAAGAGGAATGTTGCAGCTTCACTACTGAGATACCTTGTTCTAGTTGTTCCAGTGCCTCTGCCATTCATAACAGTGTATCTGAGATTGTGTTATGGCTGTTTTTTATACTACTGGTTTCAGATGTTTTGAGTTCAGAGCTTTTCTGGATTGAAATATGGTGAAATTGTCTCAATGCTGTGTGATGCTTGTAGTATTTCTGAATGCTGTGGGTGATTTTTAAGTTTGAAATTATTTTTTAACAAGTATTTTAGTTCATTTTATATTTTTTCCTTAATAACTTCTTCATTTTATCACAAACATTTTGAGAAATGAAGTGTGGCAGTAATCTTGCTTTCTGTCTTCCTGCCCTCCTGGCCCTTGCACTAGCATGTTTTTAGTAAGGGGCCTTTTTTTAAAAAGAAACTATTATGTTTTATGTGTATATGTCATTTTTAGTCTGTTAATGTATCTCTTCCAGCTGTGGTAGTCATCAGCTTTTCATTTAGGTGCTATCACCTTTTCCTTCAAGATCATACTTTTAACTCCACTCTTCACACACAGGCGTTGAGCCTGGCTACTGTATCTGCTGCATGTGCGCTCCAGTCTGCCTGTCCCCAAATTTAGCACATAACATCACCTACAACTGGTTTTAATTTTATGTCAGCTCTGTTGATGCAAAGTGACTTCTCCCAACAAAGATATGCTTTTAAAGAAACAGCTTGTGAGAACTTGTAAGAGGTAGAATCTGCAGGTCCTGCATGCAAACGTGCTGCTCAGAGGATTGTTCTGTCTAAAAAAGGCAGTATAAACAACTTCTTTATTAAGCTGCCTGTCTGATAACACTCCTATCAGCTTTACCTGTTTATCAAGGTCCAGTGCAGATCTGGATGTGAACACAGGTGAAGATGCAGGCAGGTTACAATGGTTGAACTGGTTATTACGAATCATCCGAGCCATGGTAATTCTCAGTGTGCCATCAGCGCTGCCACCACCCATACTTCTTCCTTAGTTGGAATTACAGATGGAGATGGGAATGAAGTTCAATTTTGTATATAGAAAGAGCTGAAATTGTCCATGGGAATACTAACCACAGCTCAAGTGGTAACCTGGTTGTCAGTCCGGGTGTCATCATGTTCCTGCCTCTGTCATTGGGGGTTTTTCCATTGCTAAATGTTTATTTAACACAATTTGACTCTTCTATTCTTTGCCCAAGTGAGTGTTTCAGATGCAGTGCTCAAGCAGTATTCCAGGTGCATGCCCACAGCTGACCTTCTCTGTGAGCCCACATCTATATTTCATATATTCTGCCATATTAATTGCCATGGTAGATCATAGCATTTTGTTTCTCTGTGTTTCTTCATGGATGTTAAGAGTAACTTTTGCTAACAGAGTTTTTAAATTGTAGGAAATTGTTCAACAGAATCTGGTAATCAAATACCAAGCCTAAGTAGCAATTTATTTATGCAAAGGGCATAAATACTGACTAGCCTGATTAAACTATTTTAACTAGACTACTAGTTTCCAGATGTGGTTACACAACTGTTCTGTTCTTGTTAAGTCATTATAGCATCTGATACACTTTCATCTGGGTGCAGAATTTATCTTTAACTGAAGTTAGACTGTATAAAAAGTGTCAGTTAAACTGTCTGTGAAAAGTGTTTTCTGTGCATACACCATCCTGCCGTTTAAAGAATGTTTTACGCTTTGAATTGTTTTTATAGATAAAGGATAGCAGGTGTGCCTGTGTTGGAAAGACTCAGAGCCAACCTGTAATACATCTTTGTGTCTTTATTAAAAATCAGGAACATACAATATGAAAACTTGTTAATTGGGAGTTGAGATATTTCAGTTTGTCTGCACAACAAGAATTCCACATAGTTTTGGGGGCATGAACGTAGTTTCAAATGAGGATTGTGTTAAAAAGTTGTAATTTGTGAGCCCTCTGTTAACATTTAATGACCCTGTCAGGAGGATATGATTGATGCAATTAAGTTGTCTTGCTTGTGTGTTATATAATTGATATGGACTGAGAGTAAGATTCTAATTTAGAACATATGATTCTCTTGTCCTGTTGCATTCAGGAATGAAATTAAAGCGATTTATAAATGTCTGCTTTTAGTTAAAATATGGGAGAAGGAGGAGGAACATCTGCATGCTGAAGTGTTTTCAGTAGAGTCAAGGATTTATACTCTATATTTCATATTTGGAACACTTATCATATGGGCTTAAATTTGCAGATCAAACCGATTTTAAAGGCAATATCAAAATATTTATTCTGCCTTTGGAAAATAAGTGCATTTCTACAACAGTATTTTGGGGGAAAAAAAATGAACACATTTTTTGATAACCAGTGCGTGGTCCACTATTCAGTCTTTTGACATCTTTTTAAATAAAAGGATTGTTATTCCAAAATTAAACCATTTACAAAATGATTTTTTTCTCCTTCCCATTACCTCACTGCAGTTTTCCTCTCTCTTTTTCCCTGCCTCTCTCCCACAAATATTTTTTCATTTACTATAAAGTAACCAAAATAATTTTTCCTCCAGCCTGCTGAGCTTGTGAGCTACGATGGCAACTGTGGATTTGCTACAGGCTTAGGTTTGGAAGGCTTGAAACAGAGGTCCCACATGTACAGATCTGAGGCATTTAAGCTAACCTTACACATGGTGCAGCCTTCGTTATGCCTTTGCCTACTGCTGTTATACTGTAGCTCCTCATCTGAACATCCACCATACTAGAAAGAAAGAAAAAGTTTAAAAATATGTGAATGCTGAATGTTAACAGCATGAAGAATACTACAGCAGGGAGCTGATCTGGCTCCTTGGCAAAGTTGCTTTTTCATTGTAGCACTAGCACACCTAGGCGAGTAATACATTTTTTAGAAGAGTGACGTATTTTGAGTAATTTTAAAAATAGACATTATTACTTAAGGTTTCCTTTGATTTTTGATGCGGCCAAAATGTCTTCAACCTTGAAATTTCTCTGTTCATTGATATTGCATTTTTTTTCAAACAAGTGACACAAGTGGTTGTCCATGGTGTGTGACAGTAATTAATACATGTATGTGGTAATTTTTCTTTAACACAGGTGTTATGCTACTTTCCTTATGATAACTTGAGGTGCTGCCTGTTTATTAGGTGCTAACCATATCCTGGACTAAATAAACTTGAAGGTCAAAGGCCAAGGTGTTTATAGGTAGTAAAGTCAGAGGCTGATGTGCAAGATCTTTATCAGTACAGGATATGATTATTACCAAGTTACGGGGAACCACCCTCCAGATGTTTCTGTTTCTTAACAGCTTATACGTCTGTACTTTCATCAGTTTAGAGATGAGAGTTTAATACTTTGAAGAGATTTAAAATTTAAGACTTCATATGCATCTACAATGCTTTCTTAAATATGTATAGTTTTGGGTATAAAAATTGTAGCAGATTTCATCAGCGTAATTTCCATCCCTTCTGTCCTTTAATTTTTGTACAGATGTATGCAAAGAATGAGTGATCCCTTTGTACAGAGTTAAAGATAAGAAAGTCTTTTTTTTAATTGCTGTTTTTCCTTATATCATCTCTGGACAGCAAACATCATTTCGAATTAACTGAAAGTTTATTTACTTGTTGTTTTCTTCTGTAATTTGAAGCCTGTGATGATAGGTGTAATGAAACTTGAGCAGAAGAGAAAGTCGGTGTGTTTAGAAAACATAACTGAATTTCCAAAGAAGTAGGTTGGGTAGCTTAGCATTCTATTTCACACCTCTTGGAAACAGTGGGGAACTAAGGTCATGTAGGAGTAATAAACTGGAAGGGAAGTTGAGCAGTAAGTGAGAATTAATGTTGCTGTTTCTTCCAGTTGTGTAAATACGCAACTTGGTGTAATCCAGTTCAACATAGATGTGGCATACTGGATTGAGTACTGCTATTGGGAGTCTGCAGAGTATGAAATACCCTTATCATTGCTTGGAAAAAAGGCAGGGATTTGCGTTTTGTGCTGTTGGGAAATAACATTACACACATCAGACCTCTGATCCATGAAGATGCTTGCCTATGGAGCTTTGCCTGCAGTGCTGGTTCATTATGGGACGGTGCTCTACCTCCTCATTATCTGGGAACTCTTTTATATCACAATATAGAAACTAGGAATACAAATTCATGTAAATAGCATGTGAGACTGGAAATTACTTATTTTTCTTGTCCTAGTGGTTATTTTGTCTAAGATCATAGTTTTAAAGTTGAACATATTTTTTTAAGACTCTTGAGCTTTGTATCAATCATAAAAAGGTTTTCCAACAGGTCTTGGTACCTCGATGGGAGACTGCTGCTACTGATTACTTCAGTCTGCATTGTTTTTCCTCTCGCACTTCTTCCTAAAATTGGTGAGTAATTAAAGGAGAGAAGCGAATATTATTCTACTTTAGTAGCAATTACAATTGAAGACTTTAAAACCTTAATGGCTTATTTATTTATTTTAGCTGGCAGGGGGCTGGTGATGGTGGGGATTATTTAAGTTGTTGTAGTGCGTTCTGCCTTCCAGCCCTGCCTAGTTAACCTATTACTTGTGTTGCAGTAGTATTTTGTCTGCAATACTAAAATAAAATCTTTACAGCAGAACATTAAAGAGCTGCATTTACTTACAGCGTGCCATTAGTGGTAAGCCAGTTCTAATTCTGCCTTACAAAACTACATAAATGATCTGTGACAGGCAGTTGGAATGTTGTTATTCTGAGTCCTAAGCCCCAGATACCAAGCACTGTAATAGAAAACATGCCTAAAATGTAAAGCTTTAGCTGTACATTAGGATCACTTTCCTTATAAATTCTCTTTTATTTTTACTGTTATTTTACAGGCTTTCTTGGCTACACAAGTAGTTTATCATTTTTCTTTATGGTGTACTTTGCTCTTGTGGTAAGTTAAAAATTTGTGCACAGTTTATCTATTTTTTATTTTCGTATTGTTTGAATGTTTTCATAAGCCTGTTTTGAAATGAATTGTCTTCCCCTCTCCCCTTAACTTTTTATGTGAAATTTAGAGTTTTCCTTAAGCTCATTGTGTGCTTGTTTGGACACATTACATTTGTTTTGCTGAGGCATGGAAATGCATATGGACTTTCAAGCATGTGAAAAGATTTAAAATAATTATATTTTGGACTGGTAAAAGTAACAATATTTTTGTTTTGCTGACGGTGCAGTGAAGGGAGCTGGCACGTATACTTTTGTTTCCCTACTGGTAATGGAATGGAATTCTGTTTTCTTAGCTTCTAACTATTACTTACTGCAGCTAGTGCAGAAGAAAATTTAATATACTGCAAATAAATTAAATTTACATGCATAATGGAGTGACAGAGTTCAAAAAAAGGGAAAGAAAACTAGAACTTCATTAAGGCAGTTTACAAGATTCATTAATACGTCAATGACCTTATTCTTCTTTCCCGCTGAAAGGAAAAGTTCTTTTCTCTGAGCCATACGGGGGTTTTTGACCCTGATGTTCACCCTCTCAAGGCCCCTATGAGGTAGATGTTTCCAAATATCACAAGTGAGACCTGCTAGGCAGATCTAAGAGGGAAAGTATGCCTTTGAGTTGCACTAATTTTCTTTTTACAGGGAAAAAGTGTGGTAATGCACATGTGTAATATGTAGTACAACCAAGCAACTCGCACTCTGTCATCTAGGTATAGAAACAAGAATCTTATTTGGGAGCCTGGAAAAATGTTCCCCCTGTCCCCTGTCATTCTGGCTTGCACTGACTTGCATTTAATACCTGTTTTACAAAAGGATAAACAGAGTTGAAGGCAAGTTGAACAAACATGCCATCCAGGAGACCAAGGCAATCCATTAGGAACTAAACCACGTGATAAAACCAAACTTCAAAGCTGTCAAAACATCTCCTTAGGGTATCCCTCGAGAACTGCAGTGTTTGTAGGACCTTGGGAAGTATTCTTCATAAGCTGAGCATTGAGGAGCAGCCATAGCCTCTCCAGAGCTAATGGAAATTCATGTGTAATATTTATAAATTACCTTAACTTTTGACCTCTGTCCTATAATTTATCTTTAAAAACAAACAAACAAACCCAAACAAACAAACAAAACCCACAAAAAACCCCGATCAAACACAAACTATAATGCTGAAATAGGCCTGTGGCTGAAGGGAGTTGCAAGAGTTTTAAAACAAGTTTATCTGCTGGATTTCAATGAGAATATGTATGTATCTCTGAAGAAAGCTGTTGTAATGAGTGGATGCATTTGAAAACAATTTTGGGCTCAGAAAAGGCAAGTGTGTAAGCAAAACTTGTGTGCAGACATGTCAAGCTGGTGTGATTTAAGCTAAGGTTTAGTTTTGATTCTCTATCTAAAAAGTAAGTAGAAAAGACAAGTGAAGGAGTACAGAGATTACTGGATTTCTTATGAAATGATTAAATTTGTGTGCTTACTCTTTGTTGTTAAGTGAAAAAGAAGCTGCCACAGTAAATCTAATTGAGGTCAAAATTTTTGAAAGCCGTTCTAGATATTTAAAGAAAACTAATGCTCTTCAGAGAGTATTTTCTCTGACTTCTTTAGGCACTGAAACTCAAAGGCATTAACTGCGGTTTAGTTTTCATATCTAATTGCTTTCAAGTGGGTGATATGTGCTGTTGAAATGGTGTTTTAGTTTGCACAATGTTAATTTCTGTGTGGCAGATATGTTTTAATTTGTTCCAGAAGAAAAACTGTGTTAGTCATATGGAAGCAATACAATTATATTTTGCATATCCAATAATTCTGTGCATTTTCAAGTGCATACCAGCTGTTCAGCTTTTTGCCAGCAAGCCACAGTTTTAATACAGCCTGCAGAAAAGATGGGGACAATAGACAATAGCATGTGTCTTGGTCAGTATGGCTTAGTGAGTGCACTGAGCAAAAGGTCTAGAGGCTTTTTGTCCTCTGTGCTCTGCTGTGGGGTTTGTCAGGTCACATATCTCCTCTCTGTGCTTCAGTATCTCTTCCTTTAAAGTTAATATACTGGTTATAGTCTTCACTTGGGGAAGAAAGTGAAAACACTGAGATGAGCTGATCTGGGAGAAGAACCAATGTATGTAACTGTTAATTCAAAGCCAGACTCTGTGAGATCCTCAGCACTTTTGTTTCTGATTGTTGAATACTTCTCTGACTTGAGTCCGTAGTGAAACAAAATTAAATGTGATCATTAAACTTGTTTTTTATTGCCTGTCCTCTTGTTAGAATAAATATTGGTAAAAAGACAGGTTTTTTTGTTTTGTTTTGTTTTTTGTGGAGACAACCCTATTGGTAGCTTGCTCAACAAAGGTGTTAATGATTCCTGATGGTATTTTTCTAAATCTGTTCTTTATGTTCCCAGAACAAAATGTGATGCAGATTGGGAACCTGCCATATGTAATGAATTATGTTACTCCTCTCTTCACTGAGTGCTGTCAGTACTACTGGGATAGAGGGATTCCTGTTTTCCCTCTGCAGGGTACAAAAAAGCAACATCCCTGAGAATATTGCAACATTTTGAGCTTCTAACTTTATTTTTTAGCAGTGTTTTTGGTGTGGGTTTAAAATACCCTATTTCCACTGGAACCTCTCTTTAAATTTTAGGATTTTTTTACTTAAAGCCAAATGTTTGTTATACTCAAAAGACAACATTTATGTGAAATAGGCTTCAAGTTCCAGAGGAAAACTGTGCTGTCTGCAGGACTGCTCAGCTAACTGGGCTGTGTGGCCAATTTAAAAATCACTTCCTGTTGGGGGGCACCTCATACAGAGGTCAACTACAATTGGAAACCTAAAGAGATTTGAATAATTAAGCAGGTGGGCAGGTATAATTACAGATATTAAATGCACCTAGTGTGCTTTATTTTGTCTCATTTTATTTCCATTTCAATCTGTTCTTAATCTGTATTAATTTAATATTAGAAAAATGTTCTTTAGCTTTTTAGGTTTGGTTTGTCTTGTCCTCCCTCTGCAATGTTTATATATATATTTATATATATCTTTGCTCTTTAGCTTGCGGGGGGCCCTGTCCCCGCCACTGCCAGGCACATTTTACTTTCCCCAAAGCTTTTCCTTCAGCTTCATTCTCCTTTTCATTGCTCAGTAAGCCTATTCCAGCCTTCTCCAGAGCTCCCACAAAGCCTTCTGCTTTGGAGCTTTCAAAGCCTCTCCTTTATTTCCCCTACCTGGGTGCCTTTAAGTACACAGAGATCACCTTGAAACGATATTTGCCTTCTTGCTCAGCCTCATAAATGTCTTCAGCTAGCCAACAAGCTTGGGCTTCCTGAGGAGGTAGCTCAGCCATGCATCCATGGTTGTGGTACCACATCTGTGTCTCGGCTCGTAGCCTCTCACTGCTTAGCACACAAGGAAGAGATGAAGAAGGGGTGACACGTGTGACAGTCATGCATATATATGATACAGGCCCAAGGCACATTTTAGTGTTTGGCCCTTTCCTTCTTCTCCCTTACACACTCTTCTTGATGTTCTACCAGCATGTTCTTGTCCCTTCTTACACTCTTCCCCAGATGAGGAGGCAGAGGAGGAGGCACAGAGGAGGCAGTTTAGTCAATAAATAAGCAGGTAAGAACAGATCTCCTGGTATAAAGCAGTGCCAGTTTAGTGTCAGAAGCATGGTTGAGGGATTTCCATTGATAATCATTTTCACAAAGTTTACAGAGTGCTGTTGAGCAAGTTACTACCTGGTTCCGTACCTGGAGTTGTTGTGAGTTGTTCTTAGTCATGCAGTTTAGGATGGGTGTTATTGCCACGGTGGACTCAGCATGCCACGTACCTTCAGTTTCCTTTCCCCACATTTTGTCTGGAGGTAGCATTTGTTTGCTTCTCCTGGCACTGGTGACAAGAGAGAGCATCTGATCCTTGTCCTCTGGGAAACACCAGTTGGCTGCAAGCAAAAAGGAATTCCCTGAGCCAGGAGAAGTGCTCACTTCCGTGTTATTCTTCTCGTGAATCCGAGTCTTTAATTAAGTTTTTAATTATTTGCTCTAGGCTTCAAAAGAATTATAACCTCCAAAGCCAGGCAACTACAATAGGAAATTAATTAGGGTGAGGAGAGCAATGCAACTATCATTTTAAACTAGACTCCTGAAAAAGGAGGTAACATTTCTTACTTTAATTTCCCTTTGATTTTCAGCCCTGTTACTTGGCAGTCCCTAAACCAGCAGGGTGTAGCTAAAGCCCCAATGACATTCTGGGACAATAATTGCATTTATTGTTTTTCCTTTGCTTTCTAGTCCAAACCATATGTTTCTGCCTTTTAAGATTAGCCCTGGGCTCTGCTCTATCTCTGTTACGGGTTTGTCTGTTTAGGGAGAGAGCCTGGGACAGCTAACACAGCAGCTATGCTGTGAGGGAGGCAGTCAGTGTGGAGCACAGTGTGAATGCAGAGTGCTGGTTGTATTTCAGTTAATGTCAGAGCTCCTTTCAGTGTACCACCTCCACACAGGCACACCATGAGGCTGCCAGCTGTGTGTAGTAAGCAGCTGTATGGAATGGCACTGACAAGTTTTTTCTGTCAAATCTCCTTCTTGTGGCCTAACTATTTACCAGTCAAGCCTGTTAATTTACTGTGGGTGTAGCAATCTGCTGTGTTTACCAACAGTCTGATAATTTAGCTATGTATATCTAAATTTAAACTGATTTTTAGGGTACCATTCATACATTAAATATGGTGTCTTTGCAGGTTATGATAAAAAAATGGTCAATCCCGTGTCCTCTACCTCTAAATAGTGCCATAGAGATTTTACAGGTAAAGTACATGCTGTTTTGAAGTTCTCCTAATTTTTTTAGTAACTGTAATGCTTTTTTTGCATTAACACTTTCAGAATTACTTGTAATTTAAATTCTCTCTTTTTTTAATCATGACAGAAACTGAAAAGTTTTGTGTCTGTGGTTTGGGCTTATTCTTTCATTAAGCCATTTTTTTGCATGTCTATCTTACAGGTTTCAAATTCTACTGGGGATTGTAAAGCAAAGCTCTTTCATATTTCAAAAGAGGTAATCTCTATTAACAATACACAGACTTAAAGGGGGGTGGTGGTTTTTAAAGAATTGGGTTTTAAATTCTATCCAGGGTAAGCTATTCTTCTGTAAAACTAGTTATGGGCTGCTGAAATATTTCCTATACCTGCTGCCAAGTGTTATCCAGTCTCACTCTTTCTTTTTTATGTGAAGGCTGGCTGTCCAAGTTAACATTTATGAAAACATTTCACAAATATGACCAAAGTTATAAAGAATAACAGATGCAGTGGTGGTCAACTTCATGATGCAGTTGGATCAAGCCAACTTAACATGCCCTCAGGTGGAAGTCAGTGCTACTTGACTGTATGAACACTTTTAGTTCCTCATGAGGTAGAACAGGTTTCCTGAAACAGCCTGGACCTAACTTTAGTTTTTTCTTACCTGAAGCTAATTCTTCAGGCCTAATGCAATCTTGTGCATTTATTTCATTGGATGCCAGCTCTGGTATTTGTTAATTAATGTGGCATCTAAATCATGTCACCACCCATCAAGGCTTGCAGGAGAGGAAGTATCACATAGAGCTCTACTCTCTAGGGTGAAGAGGAAGGGAAAAGGAAGAATAAATCTGGGATAGGCCTGTAGCGTAGTGGAATTTAGGAGGGACACAGTTGGTTGCATTTGTCTGAAAAAACAAAATCCACCCCCACCTTCCCAAGGGGGGAAAAAAAAAAAAAGCTTGGGCAATGCAAACAGGAGACAAATGTTATCTGTAGATCAAAGAAGAAATTTTGCTTTGACCAGAAACATCTACTGTGAGATTCTCGCCTTTTGTGCTTTGAAGAACCCTGGGACTCATCTCTACTAGTACTTTTTTTAATTTTAACTTTATCAGTAGAAAGTGGCATATTTTTACCATTATGGGCCTGATTATGTCAGCACAAAAGTGTTTGTTATAGTTCAGTTTATTCCACTTGGCAATTGCAGTAAGCTGTACTAGATGATTCATTTCTTCTATTACAAGTTTTTGGAATAATATACCACTAATTGTGTGGTTGCAACTTTAATTATATAACTGTCTCAAAACTTTAGATGCCAAAGCATGTTGTATTTTCTGGGTGCTGCATCCGAATTTTTGTGAAGGAGTAATAAGAAAATAGTGAGATCAGGATGAAGGAATCAGTAATTTGACAGGTAGCTGTGGATATTAGCATTTAGGAAACTTCTTAGAAAATTTCATTAATGATACACTGACTTTGGGACAAATCCTACTATTTTTACATAAGTACTTGACCTCAGTATAGCTAAAAAATAATCTTTCAGTTGGCTTATAGACAGCATGATCTTTCCTGATCATGAAATAGAAAGCTATGACTACCACTTAAAGAGATATTAGTGAAAAAGCCCCATTTTTTGTGGAATGATTCAGACACACTATTGTGTGTTGTGGAGATTTATCTCAAAGTATTAATGTGGAAAGATTTCCACTGACTTCCAATGCTTGAACTGAATTCATCCAGATATTTTTCCAACCATCTGTAGCAACAAACAACCTACAAGATGTTTTTCTTCTATTCTAGAGTGCTTATGCAATACCAACTATGGCCTTCTCTTTTCTCTGCCATACCTCAGTCTTACCCATCTATTGCGAGCTCCAAAGGTAATGTATGAAAATGCATGCAATATTAAAATATAATTATAGTATTTCTGTAATATTTTCCCTAAATTAATCTTGAATAACTTTTATTTTCAAGTCAGTGCCATCAGACAATGCAAACTAAGTAGCTTTCATGTTTTTGGGAAATGTACAGTTTTAGTCTGTACTGGCTTCTCCTCTCTTACAGGAGAGAAAAGTAGCAAATATGGTTCCATCATCAATGTCAGTACATTGTCCAGGCCTGGACAATCTGGAGAAAAAAGATCATTTGCTAAGGTACTTAATAGTTAATTTTTACTGCTGTAACTGAATCTGCATTTGACCACATCTGATTCAGTGAGGTTTTTTGACCCAGACTCTGTTCCTGGCTCTGAATATATATCATCCTGTATAAATCAAAATTGTGATTTAAAAGATACTCTGGTATGTCTAAATTCCCTACAAGATGGGGACAATGTTAGTTGTCTGCATGAGAAGTGCCCTTTAATTACCAGATTAAAAATACTTTAAAAAACCCTCAATATTACTGACAGCACAGACCTCAGCAAATACTCTGTGGCCATAAATTAAGACGATGCTTTCTTAAGAAAGGCAAGCTGCTATGTAGATTGCATTGTGTTTAATCATCCACAATACAGATTAAGCAACACTAATTTTCTGGGGGTTTTCTTTTTTTGTGTTTTAGTCCATCCAAAAGTAGAATGCAGAATGTAACTGTCACTGGAATTGGTCTGAGTTCCCTCATTTACTTTATGTCTGCTCTGTTTGGGTACCTGACATTTTATGGTAAGTATATTCTTCAAGTATTCTTTATAATGAAGGTTACTAATAAATGAGAATTGCATTTTGTCTGGAGTACTTCAGGCTTGTTTGTGCATTGATACACTTGAATCCTCAGAAATCTTCTTCCTGTGAAGACTTAAGGATATGCCTAACACTGCAGAGTGTTACACTCTCATTGACTTCTCAACGTGTAACGTAGCTCAGCTTTGCAGGGTTCATGTCCTAAAATGCCATACAGACAAGTTTATTGGTCCCTAAAATGTAGCTGATGGTCTGATGATGTTCTCTAATGTTCTGTAATTAGATGACTGATTGCCACTATATGTTAGACTGTGTAATATTTTCACTTAGAAGCTGGGAACAGATTTACCATGATCTGTGAGAAATTTCAAGGTCTGATAACAGTCTGCTTGTCCAACAAGTTTGAAAGGTCTGTTCTAAGGCTGTATCTTCTAGCAACATTTATCACTTGTTAACCCTGTGATATCCCAGCACATTTGTAGTCTCCAAGTAGCACTGAGACTGTTGCCTTTTATGAGGGGAATTTGACCCACAGCAAGCCAGCCCTAGTGTTAGGTGGGCATGAAGGTTTGCAGCATGTTTTCCCTGTCTGGTAAAGCTTGGGTACAAAACATTGATGGCTTCTTCGCTTTGTTCTTGTATTTTTACAAATTAATTGGAGCTAACAGTAGCTATTTCACTAGAAATCTGCTGGACATGGAAAAAAAAATCCTCACGAATCTTCCAATTTTAAAGGATTATTTTAAAGGATTTCACAAAATTACTTCTTCGTGATACCTTTGTTTATGTGTAATATAAAGACAAAACTAGAGGAAAAATAGTTGTCCAGGAACATAAGAAAATTAGAAGGTCTGAATCAGAGAAAACACCCGTCTAGTTCTGTGTCTTGCCCAGTGGAGGGCAATGGCAAAAGACTAGGGAAGGATTTAAAAATGTAAAACGATAAGCTTTGAGCTGGGCTTCCTAGCACATGCTTCCAGTCTTCAGTAGTTTGTGTTGCGTGCAGTTCCTGAGCTGGAGGTGGTATCTGTTTGATACTTGAACTGAACCAAGAAATGCACATTTCTTAGAGATGTTGTCAACATGTTGATGAAGTAAATACACCTTATTATTTACCAAACAGAAAAATGTATGGGATATGACACTTGCCCTACCAAATGTGCCTCAGTACCAGTTTAATAACTCTGCATGTGGACTTTTGAATACTTCTAGGTACAGTTTTTTAGTTGAGTTTAAACATAGATTACTTCATCTGTCTGATAGTCTTGTGTTTCCCAAGTACACAGAAATATTTCAGAACCTTTTATCTTCATAGCAGCCTTTTTTTTAAAGGTCCATCATACCTTTGGCAGAAGTAGGTGGGTGTTTATTTCACACAGCAATTTTATTGTCCTGTCATATAACATCACAGTGGTGCCTTTTCTAAGAAATGTCATTTGGCTCTGCATATCCTGCTGTAAAATTGTGTTATGCTGTGTTTTGCTCACATAGCACATATTGTCAAATTGAATCACCTCTGCTTGGTGATCTGTCTTCTGGAGTAGTTTCATACCAACGCCATCACATAAATGCTTCGTGGTCATCTATGAGGATTCTTCTCATGTCTTCTGAAAACTCGTCCCTTTTTATGAGATGATCACATGCTAACCTGTGTTAATTGGAATGAGGCTGCACCTCGAGTGCTGGGTTCAGTTTTGGGCATCTCACTACACAAAGGACATGGAAGTGCTGGAGCGTGTCCAGAGAAGGGCAATGGAGCTGGGGAAGGGTCTGGAGCACAAGGGTGATGAGTTCCCAGCTGAGGGAACTGGGGTTGTTGAGCCTGGAGAAAAGGAGGCTGAGAGGAGACCTTCTGGCTCTCTCCAACTCCCAGCAAGGAGGGTGTGACAAATAGATGTGGTGCTTAGGGACATGGTTTAGTGGGCATGGTGGTGCTGGGTTGACAGTTGGCCTTGATGATCTTAGGGGTCTTTTCCAACCTTAATGATTCTGTGAATAAAGATTCTCATAAGGGTCAGTAAGGCAGTAAGACAAGTGTTCTGCTGAGGATTTCCTCTCCTTTCATAGCGTTTTATATTTCTTGATTGTGGGGTTGAGATAGTGTCTGACAAAGCAGCAAGTATATTAGCTTTCAGCAGCTAATAATTCCAGATTGGTAGGAATTTTGCACCTTTTTTTCCCCAGAAATGTCCCCTTGGCACTTAGAATCCTTTGAAAAATTATATGGGGACTATTGAAACCCCTCAGAGTGTGTAGGCTGCTATTACTGCTTCCTGACTCTGTCCGTGTGGTTTGTAGGAAAATACAATTTTGAGTGCCACTGGGAGTCCGAGAGATTCAGCAGGCAGTGCAGGATAGTGCAGGATAACCATCTGGCTCCAGATGAGATTGCAACAAAAAGAGGGGTTTTTTTTAAAAAAAAACAACAAAAAAACAAAACCAAAACCAAAATGGTGGTAGTTCTATAAACCATTCCAGAAAGTTCCTGTTACGTTCACTTTCATGGTTTCTCTGGGGCAAGACCCTGTCTTGCTCATGGTCAAAACCAAAATGGTGGTAGTTCTATAAACCATCCCAGTTCCTGTTACGTTCACTTTCATGGTTTCTCTGGGGCAAGACCCTGTCTTGCTCATGGTCTTTTAGTCTGTTTCCCTGGGAACATTTCTGGTTTTCTGCAAGCCTAATTTCTTTTAGTGACTCTTGGACTTAAGAGCTGGAACCAACAGTGTATATCAGTAAGAGATTTCCCTCCCTTGCAGACTGCTTCTCCTTTCACTTTTTGGTTGTCTTGTTTAATTAACTTATTTCTTTCCATAGAGAGAATCTGTTCCCTGTTCCTAAAACAATGTAAAACATTGTATTTTAAATTGAAAACAAAAAAAAGAGTTCCCTCTTTGAAATGAGACATGCTTCATCTTTCTGTGGTTCACATGGTTTCTTCTGTTTACTGTGAATTTGAAACTTCCTACAACAACTGGACTTTGGTGGAAAATCTGGTAGATTCTGAAGTCCAAAAAAGCAGAGAGTCAAGGTATGCCCCCCCCCAAAAAAAAAGGCAGGGTAGCAGACCACTTTCAGGGTGAACTTTTGCTGTTAATTTGGTTAAAATTTTCACCTTAAAAGGGCAAAAGTCAAAGGTGAATAATTCATCACTGATTATGCCCCCTCCCTGGAAGTGTTGAAGGCCAGGTTGGATGAGGCTTTGAGCAACCTGGTCTAGTGGAAGGTGTCCCTGCTGATGGCAGGGGGGTTGGAACTGGATGAGCTTTAAGGTCCCTTCCAACCCCAACCATTCTGTGATTCTATGATTCATCACTTTTTTGCCCCGTTTCTGCCTTGAATAGTAGAAAAGTACTGCTTATGATGGTGTATCCATGCTATATGGTGCTGTAGGAATTCCACAGTCCAGTTGGTTTTGCAAAGCTGAATATGCATGTGGTGGACAGCACAGGAGCTTCTTACTGCTGAAGAAAACAGAGCTGTTTGGGTTTGACCTGGTTGGGTGTGTTGCTGCTGCAGTTCTCTGATTTTCTCTGGGTGCTGTAAGAATCTAAACTGCCAGCCTCCAGGTGTCCTTGTGCGACACTTGCACACTCATTTGGTACAGGGATAAAACAGCCTCAATTGTCAATAATTTTGTTGGGGTTTTTTTTTTTGTTTAAATAAGAAATACCTTTTATAACTGATGCTAGTTATCCTTCTCCATGTCATCCAGCAACATTGTGCTAACTACAGCCAGTAAAAGCACATACTCTAGCGTATTTTTGAATGTTTCTTTCTTCCTTTAAACTAGAATTGCAGCTTTTCTTTCAAATGATGAAATTTTACTTTGTGTATCACTTAATGTTTCTGGGGGGAAAAAAAAGGAAATGCAGTTCAGCCAATTGAGCAAAACTAATTTGTTTCTGGCTTCTAGTTCAACCAAAAGAATCCAGTGTTGACTGTTTCAGACACACAGAACAAGTTTTACTCTGTACTTGGCTTTGTGTCACGTCATCTTTCTTTTTAATGCTTTCTCCTTCATATTTGTATCTTCTCTTTAGGTAGCTTTGGCCTCAGCAGAGGCTCTACAGAGAATTGCCTCCTGATGTTTTCAGTTTTCTGGAGGTTACATATCCTAGTGTATCAGTGATGCCAAAGTGATGTGTCTCTGCAGCCCCCCTCCACTCCTCATAAGTCACAAGAAAATTGATCAATTTGAATGTAAGCTTCATACACACTACTCATTCTCTTGGTTCTCAAATGATTAACAAAGCAATTATTTTTTCTTCTTTTCAGACAAAGTGGACTCTGAATTGCTACAAGGTTACAGCAGGTACCTGCCACATGATACTGTCATCATGACTGTTAAAGTGGCCATACTGTTTGCTGTGCTTTTGACAGTCCCTCTAATCCATTTCCCAGTAAGTACTCTTAAATGTTTTGAAGCTGGCGCAAGCGATGGTAACGCTAATGCTTTGCAGACTGCAGTGTTTGAGTCACATCTAGGCTTGTGTATCTTATTCACTTGTCAAGTGATTGATCAAAGACCACATATTTGCATATGCTCTGTGAGAGCTCCAAAATAACAACTAACCACTAAGTTAATTTGTGCTCTTGAGACAGATTTCAGATTAAAACTAGCCCACAGCATTGTTTTTAATTTAGAGAATTCAGAACTTCTAAAGTGTATTTAGTTTGATTTTTTTTTTTTCTCCCCCCTCCTCTTAAATTGAGTTTTGCTGACTTGGTTTTTCCTTTCTACATGCACGCACCCACACACAAACACACTTAGGCTGGAAAACTCAATTTAATTGTAAATTAAAACCACATATTGACTATTTCACCAAAAAAACCCACTTGAGTTTTATAAATACCATGGTAGAACTGAAAATTCATTCAGTTAGGACCAAAATAAATTGTGCATGCAAAACTGTGCATATAGAAGTAGTGTATAGATTATGTATATAATCTATATTATATATATAATCTATATATGGCAATCTGCTGACATTTGCTACCAAGCATGATCAAAGAGACAAAGCATTATCCCCCAGACCTTCTGTTGTCCCTGCAAAAAGAGGAGTAATTCCTTACGACTCATGGCCACATGATAAATTTTTTTTGATACTTAAGTAAACTCTGTGCTACTGAAAGACAAAACATTTAACCATGACTAAATTTTTTGCATTTTGATTTTTGAAATGTTCTTTCACGTCTTGTATGATATAATTGTTAAGTTTATGAAACTGAGGTAAGATTCAAATATATGTGTATATATGTATTTACCCATGCAATGTTTCTCTTCATATTATGTAGGCAAGGAAAGCTGTATTGATGGTATTTTTCTCTCATCTTCCTGTGTCGTGGATTTGCCATATCCTTGTCACTTTAACGCTGAATACAATTGTTGTTCTGTTTGCAATGTACGTGCCAGACATTAAAAACGTGTTTGGAGTAGTTGGTAAGTTGTTGTGGTTGTTTTCTTGAAACAAAAAATTCAGTATTATAATAAGTTAATATGCTTCAAACTTACTCTAAGTAAAATCTTACTTTCTCTTTTTTTAAAGGTTCAACCACATCAACATGTTTGCTTTTTGTATATCCTGGACTATTTTATCTTAAACTTAGCAGAGAGGACTTTTTATCACCACAGAAACTTGGGGTATGCTTTTTTTTCATGTATATTAATTATATTTAAACAGACTCATTTTAGGTGCATCTTAATACACTGTAGAGCACATAATCCAAGGGGCGAACTTTTTGTTTTCATGGCACTTCACAAAATCTGTGAGCTCTTTCTTTAGTCCTTCGTGATAGCTTTAGTCTTTCTGAAACTCCTTCTTCACAAGAGATTTTTGACTAGCAGTGTGTCCATGTGCCAGACCATTGATGTGAATACATGCTTTTCCCTATAGTTTTCAGATGTTGACTTTTAATCCAATTTCTCCTCAGTTTTTACGCATTGCTCTGATGTTGTCTGGGCAGCTGGGACAAAGCTAAACTGCTTTTAAGTGAAACAGTGTTTATGCTTGTTTTCTGTGTAAGCCTTCTCAAAAACATCCTTTTTTCTTTTTTTTCCTTCTTTCCCCTTCTTTTTATGGCTTCTCTTTTGGTGTAGTAGGTTCAATTCTAATTGGAATTTGTGCAGCAGCCTGCTTTTTGCACTGTAACTGTTTTATCTTCATTTCAACCACTGCTCAGCATAGCAACTTCATGACAGTGGCTAAAATCATAGAATCATAGAATGGTTTGGATTGGAAGGGACCTTAAAGATCCCCCTTAAAGTTCAAATCCCCCTGCCATCAGCAGGGACACCTTCCACTAGACCAGGTTGCTCAAAGCCTCATCCAACCTGGCCTTGAACACTTGCAGGGAGGGGGCATCCACAACTTCCTTGGGCAACCTGTTCCAGTGTCTCACCACCCTCACAGGAAAGAATTTCTTCCTAATATCTAATCTAAACCTGCCCTCTTTCAGCTTAAACCCATTTCCTCTTGTCTTGCCATTAGTTGCCCTTATGAAAGGTCCCTCCCCAGCTTTCTTGTAGGCCCCCTTCAGGTATTGGGAGGCCGCTATAAGATCTCCCCGGAGCCTTCTCTTCTCCAGGCTGAACAGCCCCAACTCTTTCAGCCTGTCCTCACAGGAGAGGTGCTCCAGCCCTCGGATCATCCTGGTGGCCCTTCTCTGGACTTGTTCTAACTGGTCCGTGTCTTTCTTATGTTGGGGGCTCCAGAACTGGATGCTGACAATCTGTTTACATGTAGTCCTTCTGCCATTCTTACGATTCATAGGGCTGCTCTTGTATTGACAAAATAGGGAATCTAAAAAAAAACACCTAATAATGATGCTCTATGACTGTTCAAAGTCTTGACTAGTTCCAAGAGGTCTGGGACATTGTTACAAATCAGCAAGCTACTGTCTCTTGAACTGTAGTTTTATTATCATCTGGCTATTTAAAAAAATAAAGAATCCATTGTAACTTTAATTATATTTTGAGTAAAATACAAATTCAGTTTCTTGATTCATTCAGAGTTATAAAGGGCAAATGATTTATTTTTTTTTTTGCAGATGGATAGTGTGAGTGAGCAAACCAGACTGCTCTGAGTGTTCCCAATGAAACTATCCCAGAGCAGACTGTTTAGTTTCCTGCTAAGCAGATGACTTGTGTGTGAAGACTGAGTAGTTTGAAACATTAAAGTTTATTTTAAAATACACTATTTAAACCTGTTCTTACAGATTTTATCATCATTAATTATTAGAAATGTAAAATGCTTCCTTCAATACAACATTAATTTTTGCTTTTCTCTCTTCACAGGCGTGTGCATTGGTTGTTTTTGGCATTTGTGTTGGCCTTCTCAGTTTAGTTCTAATAATTTTCAATTGGATTGATCAATAAAAGCCTGTTGTCACTGTCTGAACTGAGCTTCAGAAGGACTACAAGAACCAGAGATGTGTCAATACTACTGAAATGAATGCTGGACATCCTAAAGAAAACACTGACCAAAGCTGTCTATGGAAGAAATAAGGCTCTTCCTCACTGTGTTAGCGATGCTCCTTCTTTAATTTGTGTCACTCTTCAGTTATTGGACAATTAATCTTTACCATTCTAAAATTAATATTAGTTTTTAATGATGCAGTCGTGACAGGTAAAAATGGTCTCTTGAGAATTTCTGCAATGCAGAAATAGTTTAGTGCACATGGTGAACAAAAGCAGAACAAAAGCAGAACCTTGAAATAATTTCTCTTTGAAAGACAGTGAGGTGGATAGATACGGCATCAGTCGTAGTGCACACGTTATCCTAAAGCGTGAAAGACTTCTGTTACTTGAATAATTTCCAAAACTTCAGCCAGTTCATGTTAAGAACTTCCTGATTCCGAATGTTTACCCTAATTTATCCTAACATGGATCCAGAAGCCAGCTGCCTTAGCCCAGTTTAATGGGCACATCATGATAATATTTGTTAATTGTTTTTTTAAATACAGTTTTTATACCTCAATGTATTTGAATCATACTGAAGTAATTTTTATGTTAGAAGGCTTTGCCTATCCGGCGTAAAAGCTTTTAGTAGCATTAGGAAGTATTTCCATTTTCCAGTTAACAATAGATATTTTTCAATTAATACCTGCCTGGAGGCAACCCCACTGGGGTTTCACAGGCTTTGTTATACTACAGGGATTCACCCACTCGGGGTGTCTCTGGCAGTAGGGTAAAAAGAGAATTATTTACCTTATAAAAGCCTTGTGAAAGCAGTAAGAGCTGTGCATCAGGATGTGATGTTCTGAGCCAAAAAATTTTTAGGGAAACGGGAGACCTTAAATTCATGTGAATGAACTGTAGGGATTTTTCCAACACTAGGATTTAGAAGGAATACTTATTAGAAATTTTATGGAAATGGTTCCTCATTTATCACACGCTCTTGCAACATTCTGTTGAGTAACACCTGCAATCACTGCAGTCGCTTCATTTTAAACTCTAACCAGCATGACGTAACACTGAAGACTTAAATTATCTGTGAAGGTGCAGAAAGTTGGCAAAGTTTTGTGAAGCTTTTGTTCTTTCCTCCTCCCCCTGGAAAAGCCGAGTCTCGCCCTGCCCTGTAACGCTCTGTCCGTACACAGGCGGTTGGGTTTGTGCATCATCTTAAAGAGTGTGACTGAGAAAATGCCTGAAATACAGCGTTAATTTTACAGCTGACTCCTGTAATGCTACAGAAACACCACGAGATTGGTTTTAATCCCCAAGTGTTATCCTAATTAGCCTGGCTATTAACAAACTGTCCGAATAGGTGGACTTTGGAATGCTGAATACCACTATATTGGTATTTGGGATGAATGGAAGCAATTCACACCTCTGCTGGATTCTGTTACTACATTTTGGCTGCAGTGCAGAAGGGATGGCAGCACGGGGTGTTACAGAATGTGTGCTGGCTTTCATCTAAAAAAGAGTTAGAAATATTGCTACTTCTAATTTTCTATGATGCATGACTCAAAATATGGAGGGGAGAGAGAGAGAGAGGGGCAGAAAGAGAAAGAATTTGTATTTCCAAATTTAGAAAAAGGTATCGGTGTTTTCCACAATGCAAAAGCAGGGTAAGGACACTTGGTTTTATCCTTTGCATCTCCCAAAGACTCTTCTTTGTTGTATCTGTGTAAGGGCTTCACTACAGCTGTGCATTAGCATGAATTTTTTTGTGCAAAATAGGCCTCCAATCTGGAACTCTTCTCATTCATGTGTTGCTAAATATATTTTTTACTTGTGTACAGGTGGTTTTTTTTCCCTGAATTTCCAGATTTATAAATTTCAGTGATGCAGCTTTATTACCTGCAGTTAGCATTTTCCAGCCTTCTTTTCTGAAGACTTGATAGGAGTGGATGGAGGGGCCTGCAGCATTTCTGAACTCACTTGGTAAGGTTGGCTTTCCCCAATGGAACAAGAGGAACAATGTAAGGGATAAAAATTAATTGGTAGCTTTTGATTTGTTTTCTCTCATTCTCCTGTTTCCATTCCTTGTCCGTTTGAAGGCTGCTCAGATTTTCAGACTGTGGTAAGCTGGGTGTGAAGAGGGTGGTCAAACACTGGAACAGGTTGCCCAAGGAAGCTGTGGCTGCTCCTCCCTGGAAGTGTTCAAGGCCAGGTTGGATGAGGCTTTGAGCAACCTGGTCTAGTGGAAGGTGTCCCTGCTGATGGCAGGGGGGTTGGAACTGGATGAGCTTTAAGGTCCCTTCCAACCCAAACCATTCTGTGATTCTATGAAGAGTGTATCCTGTAAATGAATGAGTGCTGCACAAACAAAAGTGCTCTAAACCTGCCTTTGCATTGTGGCCAATGCTTGTGTTTTATTTGCATGTTTCTAGCCAGTTTGTATTGATTTTCATGGCATTAAGTTTATTTAAAATTCTCTCTTGTGTCCTTGTATGGTGAAAATTGAGACACTGTGAAACTGCCCCGTTGTCTCTGTCCCTCCTTTCACCTTCCCCTTCACGTGGTTCTTGCGTTAATACCAGTGACGTGGCCGTGAGCAGGGATGTGCCGTTAGGTGAACAGTCGGAATGATCGTTATGGGGGATGCAGCCTGGGGGAGAGGTGTGGCTCAGGGAAAGCACCGCTCTCTCCATGCCCTGCACTCTTCATTTCACTAAGTGTCCACCGCAGCTCATCACTGCAGGTCAGTGCTGGACCTGGGCAGACCTTGTTAGCGTGCTCATCTTGTCTGTTCTTAGAAGAATTTGTCTTTTTGAAACAGGGACACATCTTAACTTTGTAATGTGGGAAGACTGTGCTGTTTGGAGTTCGTAAATCATTTATGTTACATGTAATACTCAAGGTGCCATAGGTCCTACCCTTCCTTCCTCCTAATGAGAATGAAAACACAGTGGTGCCATGGGATCTGTCTGATCGAGCTGCTCGGGCAAATGTTAAATCTTTGAGCAGCTCGTAAGCGCGTTGTTTGCATGAGAGAGAATAGGGGCTTGTACTTTCTGTCTGTATTTCTCCTGCTGCACAAAGTATCATTTTGGTGTGGATCTGGAAGTCAGTGGCTCAGGGGAGCCCTCAGTCCACACTGGCTTGTTTTGAGCCTCCATGGGTGTCTCCTTTGGGCAGCAGCCCTTCCTCAGCCAAAGGCAGCGCCGCAATTCAGAGTCCTGCCAGTTCAGCAGCCTGGGGTCTGTATGTGGCTTACACTGACATTCCTACAAAAAACAGAGGGAGATGCACATATGTTCCAATGCATCACAACAAATAATTGGAGATTCATGAGGTTGTTTCCAAATGCTCCTACTTTAGCAGATGAAAATTAGTATTTCTATAGTGGGCATCCTAATGTGCTCTCTAATGAAGATTGAAATTCAGAAACAACATTGATTGTTGTAGAACCCCTTTCTCAATTAGATTTAATTTAACCCTTTACCTGAAGTTGTTGTTCTGCAGTTGACTTTCAGGTTGAAAGCATTAGTTGAGTTGCTCTGCATACTGAAAAACCTTTGGACATGTTTACTGCTACTTCCTCATGACTGCTGGTGGGAGAGAATTTTCAGTATTATAGAAGTACTGCCTAATGTCTACAGTTTGTGGTGGTGGTTTTTGTATTTGTGTTACAGCAGTGATCACTCACCCACGCTTCATGTGGGATTGGAGTTATTAAAAAAAATTAATAATTGTATGTAAAAATTACCTAGTTCATGTCAAACCTGTATGTTGTACAACAGATTTCCTATTTTGAGTTCTACCTCCCTCAGATTCCCTGTGGAATAGCCAGGGCATGTTCCAAAAACCCCAGAAAATAAAGAACAGAATGTGTGTAACTCATGTGATTGTCATCTTCGCTTTGTGCCCAACGTCCCTGCTCAGTGAGATAACCAAGCGTTGTCTCTGCAGTTAGTTCCCGACGTGCAGTGGTGTTGCAGGCAGTAGCATTACTCTGGCCAGGGAAGGGTCTTGTTCTTAAAAATCATTCCTGGTTTGGTGGCGACAGCACATTTGTGCACTTAGAGAATCACAGAATTGCCTTGATTGGAAAAGCCCTTTGAGATCATCAGGTCTAGTAATTAACCCAACACTGACAAGTCCCCGACTAACCCATGTCCCTCAGCACTATGTCTACACGACTCTTCAATCCCTCCAGGGATGGTGACTCCACCCTGGGCAACCCCTTCCAATGCCTGAGAACCCTTTCAGCAAAGAAATTCTTCCCATACCCAATCTCAACTGCCCTTGGTGCAACTTGAGGCCATTTCCTCTTGTCCTGTCCCTTGTTCCTTGGTTGAACAGACCCACCCCCACCTCTCTCCACCCTCCTTTCAGGGAGTTGGAGAGAGCAATGTGTTCTCCTTCATCTGTATAGCTGTATGTGATCCCTGCTCTGTTCTACAGGCAATGTCTTGCAGCACCTGGCTTGAAGTGAACATGAGATGTGGTCTGGGAAGCTGCTACTAAGTTGTCCTCCCAGACCTGTCTGCTCTCAGTGCTTGCTCTTACTCTTTGAACTCTGCTCTCAAAAATGTAGAGGATGCAGAAAATAACTTGTCTGGCAAGAATTGCATTAGACATCATCAGAGGTATTGGTTTCATTGACAGCAAATCTGCCTCTTCTGTGCTCTTCTGCTCCCCTCTGTAAGACAGGAGGCAGCAGAAGAGGTGCCGGAGGCTGTGGCCATTCAGCGTGGTGCCCCTGCCAGCGCTGCCTGCGGGGTGGGAAACTGCTGTGGAAACCCCTTTGGGATGGACCTTCTGGTGCAGCAAAGGGAGGGTCACCCTGGGAAGACAGACCAGTTTGTGACAGGGTAGCAGCAAGAGGGGGATGTTGGCTGCCCTGGAAGGGCTCTGGAGCAGGGCTGTGCTTTTTGGCTGTAAATCACAGTGCGCTCCCATAGCTGTGACTGAACCTGTGAGCAGAGCTCCGAGCACTGTGCAAACGTCTAAAGGAGTCCTGAATAGAAGCAAAAAAAAGGTAAAACCCCCTCATTATTGTGCTGCTGGCTCTGTTCCAGAGCTGGATGAATTCTCACACACGTGGAAATAAAAACAGCAAATTTGTGTTTACTTCATAAATGTTTGAAGAAGTAGAACTTCTTCAAAGTTAGAAGAAGTTCTACTTCTTCTAGCCAGCTAGAACTGGTACCAAATAGCATAAACCCCAACTTTTTGGGATTGGATCTTGCACCACACCAGCTGCTGGTACCTGTGTTTGTTACCGAGCGGGTCCTGTCCGTGCTTGGCGTTTCTCTTGCCTCCAGCATCGCTGCTCGCGTGTTAGTGGTTTATACAGCAGCCGCACGACGCCAGGCAGCTCCCTGCACCTGGTTTAAATTTAAAGCTCGTTTGCACATGATGTCACACTTTTATTGTCAGCTCAGCAAAGGTCAAGACAGTTCATTTTGGGAAGGTTTGCATTGTTGAGCCTTTACAGTGCTGCCATTAATGCCTTCACCATCTGACTTACATTTCAGTTTGCTGGCATGATGTAATCGAAGGCACTAGATTTATACAGCGACCAGGGAGGCTGGTGCGGTGGCTGATCAGCCCAGGTTGCAGAACTCTTTTTTCTGGAGACCCAGGGTGGAAATTATTGCTCCACACATCATGTAGCAAATCATGGATCTGGCCAGAGGAGAGTTAACAAACCCTGGAAGCCTGGGGTGGTTGTTACAGCCTGTCACCTTTCAGGAGCCTGGTTGGTCTCACCACTCCATGGATTGGAGTGTGGGATGGTGTTCCCAGGAGCCAGGTCTCTCCAGACTCCCAGGTAACTCTGCTTGATAATGAGGTTTACACACAGGGACAGAGAAAAGAATTGGGATGTGGTTATGATGGTGCAGAACCCATAGGGCTGGAGTTGAGGGCCATGAAAATCTCAGGCCCTCTTCTCACCTCCTCTAGTCATGCTCTGCTGTTTCATTTTGTACGTCGGTCCGGAAGCTTTAGTGTAGCATTTCCCCAGCTGGGTTTGAGCAGCTCGTGGCTGTGAATCTCCTGTAGGAAGGGTTTAAGTCCCCTGTGTATTTGATAACTTCCTGCAGGTCTGGCACAGGGGATAGCTCATGGAATACGTGTTAGAGTTTTGTTTTGGGATTTTGATGAACAACTTCCATCCATGTTAAAGGGAGAATAGGCTGAATTCATGCTTTTTATTATCTACAATTTACCTCTCTAAATATATAAATCGGTGTTTGATCCTTCAGGCCTAAGCTTTGAAGAGCCTGAGCAGTGAGACAGAATCTGCTTCATTTTGGTGGGTACCCGATATGGGCACAGAGACAGTCTGGGCAGAAGCTGTGCCGAGGGGGTACCCGTTAACCCCTGTGTGTATGTGGCTCTGGGGCAAACTCCTGAAATAACATCAACCTTCTCCTCCTTTAATTGCCAGTCACCGTGCAGCCTGTCTGGAGGCTCCCTCACCCCTGAGCTTTGGGTAGGGGTGCAAGGGAATTTCCACTGTTGCTCACTGACCAGGGGCTGACCAAGTTCTTCAGGGATTGGAGTTCAGCAGTGTGGAGAACTATAGGTGAAATCACATGTCAGGTCAGGGATGCAGATGGAAGATTTGTCTGGAGGTGATTTTTCTCAAATGGGGAGAGTTGAGGTCACTAGAAAGCATCTAAGACTCAACACTTCCATAGCCCATTCCTCTGCCCAGGCTCCAGAGGGAGGTTATAGCCTTCACTGCCCTTTTGATGTTGTCTGCATGTTTGGGTCACTGTGCACTTATCTTTTAATGAAGATATGTAGAATTTATGCCTCAGAAATTGCTGCATCTTCAGGACTTTGGACCTTTCACCCCTCTTGGCCCTGGCCATGTGCTCTTCTCAGGAGCAATGCAGCACAGCCAGGTCCTGCTTGCTGCCTGCGACTTGCCAGGCACAAGTAGTCAGGAAAGGTGGAGTGAGGCACTAAAAACCCCTTTACTGTATCAATGGCTATTTATCCATAAAATCTGTCACATGGAAGTGAGGTGCTTCGGATTTGTTGGGTGCTGGGACCAATGGAGTCATTCCCGTGGCACTTTGGGTTTGCTGGCTGTTCCTGCAGCACGTCACTTCCCAAGGGTCAGAAAGGGTTCGAGGTGGGGGTGCGTAGGAACAACCTGGGCTGTTACACAAGCAATGACACCATCAAGGGCAACCAGGCCTTGTGCACGATGTGATGGGATTGGTGAGAAAGGGCCATGTCCCAGGGGATGGCATTGCAGGACAAGGTGTGCCCTGTGAGGTCTGCGATGCTCCCTGGCAGCTGTGGTGGGACAGGGAGCTGTGGGGATATGGTCATTGTTTAATGCTCATCAGAGAATTGCTGCTGGAGCCAGCTCCAAACTGGTTGTTGAAATGGTAAGGTTTTCCTTTTGGTATTTGCTGGCCTGGTTTCTGCTGCTGTTTACAAGTTGTTTCTTCTCAAACCATCTGAGCAACGGGAACATTCAGCTGGTCCTTTTCCAAGGGGAGATTACTCGAGTGATGGTGGAGAGACATTGTCTTGGTCTGGCTGCCAAACGTTAGTCAAAGACGCCTGTCTTGCCATTCCTTAATCTGACAGTTCAGTTTGGTGGGTGGGAAGCCAAGGAATGACATTTCCCCAGGGGGGATGCAAAGCCTCAGGCTGGAACTACATGGAAATCATGGACAGATCTTTTTTTCCCCCCACAAATTTCAATGTTCTGAAAGTTGATATTCAACCTTCTTCCAGCCACTGAAGCCGTTCCACCAGGGCAGGGGCCTCGTGTTTGCCATGCCTTGTCTAAACAAGGCCTTTCCCTTTGAGCAGAGGTGTCACCGCACGTTCTCCAGTGCGCTGTGAAGGGGGAAATAATTGGCTTGAGTATTTCCCTGTTAGCCCTCGCTCCCTCTGTGGGGCTGGAATACAAACATAAGGGCTTTAGGGGTCCCAGGAGAGACCCAAGTGAAATTCCTTGCTTTGAAATGAACCTTAATGCTGAGAAATTGAGTCTTTTAAAAATGCAATGCTGAGCATGGGGTTTGCTAGGTGTAAAGGAACATATGTTAGTGTTTTGATAGCTCAGTGTTATCTGTGAAGTTCCAGCACTGGAGATTCAGGGGATGGCTGAAGTGACCTAACCCATGGTGATATGTGACATTTCCCCATTTTTAGCCCCAGCTTTGACTTGCAGGGTTTGCCTCTCCTGACTTCAGGGAGGGTTGGATCAGTCCTTTGAAGGTGTTTGCTTTAGGGATCTTTCCTCCATGAAAGGGTAGCAGAGCAACCTTGGCCATATAAATCAATATGGAAGTGAGTTATAGAAGTGCTCCATTTGCCTTCTATTAAAATTCTATGTTGTCCCTCCAGTCCCTACAGCTCGCTGTTAAATGAGCTCTTGGGAAGCTGGGGATTGAAGTCCCTTTCTGTGTTGCAGAGGGAACACGCTTGACTGGGAAGATCTAAAAAGGAGAGTCTGATGGATATTGCCAGGGAAGTTTTGTTGGCAATTTGGTGAATTTAATGGCTCTTTGTTGTCCTGTGCTGGCCTGAGTGCTTTGAGTGGTGATAAAGGGCTTGAGCGGGTGACATGGGCACCGAAGGGTCAGTGCCCTTTTCTGGTGTCATCCTGCTGCTTGGGAAGTGTTTAGGAGCCTAAATGCTGAAGGCTTTCAAATGAAGCCTGAATTCTCAGGATCCAGCCCCTAAAAAGTGGCTCCCCTTGCCCAGACTGGGGTCTGGCACAACCGGGCTGGTCCCAGAGCAGCTGCAGGACTGCGGGAGGTTACTCCAGCTGCAGAGAGGCCAAGGCTAAAGACCACCCAGGCAAAGGGATTCCCCATCCCTGCCGTCCCCAGGGCAGGAGGAAGGTGGCCGAGAGTGGAGGGGAGGAGGCAACAAGAGAAGAAGAAGGATTTTCTGGGTTGCCTCTTGCAACTGTGGTGTTTTGCCAACCCAAAGCGGAGTGTGTGAGCAAAAGCACGTGGCACCAGCCCTGCTGTGCAGGGGGTCTGTGGGGCTGGGATGGGGACATCAGCTCCACTGCTTCTGTGGCCAGTAGGACCAGGAAAGTTCTCTTACTCCTGTACTGGGCACTGGTGAGGCTGCACCTTGAGTGCTGGGGTCAGTTTTGGGCTCCTCACTCCAAGAAGGACACGGAGGTGCTGGAGCGAGTCCAGAGAAGGGCAACAGAGCTGGGGAAGGGTCTGGAGCACAAGTGTGATGAGGAGCAGCTGAGGGAACTGGGGTTGTTGAGCCTGGAGAAAAGGAGGCTGAGGGGAGACCTTCTGGCTCTGTCCAAGTCCCTGCAAGGAGGGTGGAGAGAGGTGGGGGTGGGTCTGTTCAACCAAGGCCCAAGGGACAGGACAAGAAGAAATGGCCTCAAGTTGCACCAAGGGGGCTTTACTTTGGATATGAGGAAGAATTTCTTTGCTGAAAGGGTTCTGAGGCATTGGAAGGGGTTGCCCAGGGCAGTGGTGGAGTCCCCATCCGTGGAGGGATTGAAGAGTTGTGTAGACATAGTGCTGAGGGACATGGGTTAGTCGGGGACTTGTCAGTGTTGGGTTGATAATTGGACTCGATGATCTTAAAGGTCTTTTCCAATCTAGACAATTCTGTGATTCTGTCACCCTCCGTGTCTCAGCTGCCTGGGCCTCCCTGTGGTGGTTGCCTGGTCTGCCCTCAGTCCTCACGATGGTCCTATTGTGGTGACCATCTTGGAGCCTCATCCTCCACCTTCAAGGAAACCAGAGCAAAGCCTGGGTTCAAAGCCGGTCCCTCAGCCCCTTCTGAGCTGGCCGTAAACATGCTTGCCTGTCTCCTAGGGTCTAAAAAAGCCACAGGGGGATGGCTCAGCAGGGGGAAGACACTCCCAGTGTCAGTGTGTCACCTCCCAGGCTGCTGCACCAAAGGGACTCCACCAGCCTTAATGCCAGGAACCACTGTCCCTTCTCTGGGGACCAGGCAACGTTGGCCATCGCGGCCCTCTGAGGTGGGCACACAGGCACAGCAGCCGCTGGGTTTGTTGCTGCGTCCCAGCAGCTCCAACCAGTTTGCTCTCAGCTGAGCTTCACTGAGACAAAATTTCAGCCATGACTGCAGGAGCTGCCTCCTGCCCGGCATCGGTGTGGGGACACATGTGGGGCTCAGGGCTGGTGTAGCCAGAGCACGAGTGACTGGGGCTGGTGCCCAGGACAGCTCTGCAGGCTGCTCACCCCAGGGCAAGAGGTCTTGGAGCAAAGTTAACCTTACTCCTAACGTTCTTTACTACGTGGTTAACATTAGTTGCTGCTGATCGTGACAGGCAAAACTTAGCTTCAACTGGGGCTGCTGCAGCAAATGGTTTGTCACTTCCCACCTGGGCTGATCTGCTTAAAGACTCATCTTTTCTGGTTCAGTCAGAAGCCCAGAAATGCCCAGGTTGCTGGAAGCATTTTTTTGAAATGAGCCCAGAAAGCAGCAAGTGTCGTTATCAGGAGCTGCTGAGCAAACACACAGAGTTTAATAGGGCAGCATAACTCTTTTTTGCTTCTATTCTCTGCAAAAAAAAAAGGTTGAAACACAAGGAGTTGGAGAGAGCTACTTGCTGAACCTGCATATCTATTTTTACTCCCCTGCTCCATAATGTTCCTAGAATAAATTTTTTAGTGCACAGCAGGGTAGGAAAAAAAAAAAAATAGTGCTGATGGCATCTCTGCTATCCCCATTGTGCTCCGAGGAAAGAGGGCAGCTGCTTTGCTGACCTGTCACTTGCATAAACCCACATTCCAGGTACAGAGGCCATTTGCTCATCGGGGTTTGTTTGACGAAATGGCCACTGGGTTTTATATATTGGTCCTGCCTGTCCTGCCAAGTTATCTTAAATTCTTGTAAGTTGAATGAAAGTTGGAGGGGGTGGGAGAGGATCAGCTTGAAAAATAGAGCTGCTAATCTGCCGGTGTCTCTGGGAGAGCCTGCTGGGATGTCCCGTCCCACCCGGGGCCTCCAGCATCCCCGGGCATCCCGCTGGGAGGGGGAAGCAGGTGGTGCCCCCGCGCCCGCCCGGGGCTGCTCCATGGGCTGCTGCAGCCACCGCCGGGGTGCCAGGGGCTTGAGTGATAAGGGAAGGGTGGGAGGAATATTTATAGCTTGTCCCAGCACTGGGCTTGGGGGGACAATCGCCATCCCGGGAGCGTGAAGGGCACAAGTGTTCAGGGCAGGTCCCTGAGGACAGTGGGATGCAGGGACTGGGAGCACAAACGCCCCGATGGTGAGTAAGGGCAAGGGCTCAGCAGCACAGTCCCCTGGGCCTTGCTGGGGCGAGCCCCCAGCCCGTCCATCCATGTGTTGTGAGCAGAGCAGGAGGAAACACTTGGGGCTGGGCTGGGGGAGAGCTCGTACCCAGTGATGCCCTGGTGGGTGACCCCAACCCACCCCAAAGCCATCCCCTGGCTCAGGCTGGGCTTGCCATGCCCTGGGCACCCGTGGAGCTCTGCTCCTGGCCGAGAGCTCAGTTATATGCTGAGCATGTCTGTACCTAAGCTGGTTTTGAGGATTGCATGGTTTGCCTCGGATCATGCTGCTTTGATTATGCCAAAAAAACCTCAGCAAAACAAAGGGTTTTCTGAGGCAGCCAAACGTTGCCCTTGCTCCCAGCATCCTCATGGTAGCCCTGTCCCCACAGCCAGGCCCACGTCTTCCCCTGGACACCCGCTGTCTTACCACGGAGATTTTTGAGAAGTGACCAACAAGGACTGGACTTGATGTTAGTTCTTGTGTCTGCCTCATCAAAATAATTATTTTTTCTTTCTGAAAATGCTATGACCATTGAGGGTATTTTTCACCTTTCCTTGAACAGATTATCTTTACCTCCATCAGAATTCAAGTATCTGCTTGATACTTCTTTAATGGCACTAATGTCAATTTTTTTTTTTTTAAATTTAATTTTTTTTTAAGTGATCCCATGTCTGTGCAAAATCTGACTCTGGAGTCCTGGGGTAAGCAGCAGAACTGGCCATGTCACCAGTTTTTACCACTTTGGCATGAATTAGCAATACCTGACACTCATACAGAGGCTTTAGGCTCTGAGGCCGTGTCAACAGACAGAATTTCATCTTTGAAAAGAAAAATGCTTTTACTTCTTGTGACTGTAGAGCAGATCTGGGACACAGAAAGCCCAGCGAAGGGATGCTCAATATGTCCTTGTCAAAAACCTCCTGGTGTTCAATGCCAGTTCATGAACAGGGTGTGGGGCTGACTCACAGGCTTGAGTGCTTGGATTTGGCGATGCCCTCAGTGGATATTTCATCTTGGTTTACAGATGAGCTGTTGAACAATGAGCCAGTGAGGGTAAGGAAGGCAGAGGGTCTCAGCCCATGGTGCAGGGCAGGGAATTAGAGCAGGTCCTTCAATAAAGAAGGGAGCATGGTCCTGGGCAGAGCTAAGTGCATCCCTTCTGCTGCTTGCCTTGGTATGTTGTGTGTGTGTGGCTCCTCTGATAGAGGAAAGATGCTGGGGCTGCTTCTCCATGGTGATGCCAGGGGACTTGGGGTGGTTATTTTCGAGTTTAGGAAGGATGAACAGCAGATGACTTTCCAAAGGCTGGTTTCACAGCGCACATGCCCTCGGCATGCTCTCAATCCTGTGAGCATTGAGGTTTTATTCCTCAAACTTGACTTCGTTGGCCTCACAGGGATTATTTGACTCTCCAGTGATACATGCCTTGTTTGATTTGTTTTTTGGACAGCTCTACTGGCAACTTTTCATTCCTCCCAAGGGTATTGGTGCTGGAGACATTTAACTGACAAAATTCGCTGTCCATACCAGGCACCACCTGTCTGCCCTGATATACCCTCAGTGTATGGGTGTCTGGGTGGCTTTGTTCCTCAGGGAAGTCTGACTTTGGTTTCAGCTCAGATGAATTCCTCCCTTCCTCCTCCTTGGGCTGCCAAGCTCACTGCTGAGACTGGGTGGGTCTGGAAACCCTGGGCAGAGCATGCCTGAGCTGTCAAAATCCACACCAAACCATGGATCCTGTTGCCTTTGCTGACTTCTGAAGTGAATTTTATTGATATCTTTATGCACCAGTGGGCCACTTCAATGTTCCCCTGCAGCAAAGACTTAGTACCTGCTGAAGTGGGCACACAGTTCCCTTGAGTTTGGACATGGTATGTCTTCATCTTGGAAGAGGTAGGTTGCCAAGCAAGATGTATCTTGCTTTTCTCCAATCTGCCCAACCTTTCAATAAAGTCTGATATTGTTCAAAAAGTAGCTAAAAAGTTAATGTTCTGTTTTCTTTTTAAGCCTCATAACTTGCTCATCTTCCTGTGGTGTATTCAGAGATACATCTATGGGCAATTTTCATGTTGATCCAAGCTGGTCACTAACAGACCTCTGTAAGATCTGATTGTTGGTGAGGAGACTCCCCTGCCATTCTGCTTGCACCCAGGATTCGAGGAAACGTTTTCCCAAATATCCCAGGTAACTGAAATCCATGGGAGCTGATAGAAGTTTATCTTGCACAAGTGCACTATTGGTTGGATACTGCTGCTCCTGTAATGCCAAGAGTAGCTGGTACCACTGCTGGAACAGTAAGATCAGGGTGTCCTTGATATGTCTGCTTTGCTCAAAATCCCTTAGATATCTGTGCTGGTATCTGTATGATAAATTATTCTGAGGGATTCCCAGTACATTTCATGAGGTGGCCTCAGGTAAAACCACTGCTGTAGCTTGCCTGGCTAAGCTAATACACCTGCAAGAAACACCCAGGTTTGCATTACACTTTTAGATTTTCTATCAACCAGTATGGTAAAACCAGAAGCACCAACTGCACCAGTCTCTGCTCACAGCATGAGTGAGTCTTGGTGGGAAACAGGATTCCAAGGATGACTTTGAAACATGGTTTAGCCCTTGGTGATTATGACTAAAGCTGTTCTTTGACCACTCCATCCTGATGTGGCTCATGCAGAGCACAGCACGTATCATCTCATCCTGACCAACTCTGCCTCTTAGGTGGCATAGGAGGTAGGCACTGAAACCCTGGGAAACCTCCACACCTTCATCCCTGTGTACATCCAGGATGGAGTATGACTGTACCTGCATATTCCCATCAATCACACGGCAATGAGAGCAGGTCTTCCTCTCATAGGATCCCACTGCTTGAAGGAGAGCATGCTTTTGCGCTGCAGCAGCCTTCAGAGCCCTGGGAAAGGACCCCCTCTTCAAGGTCCTCCTTCACGGGGAACGTACACCACTGAGAAATATTGCAAATGAGACTGAATACTGCCAGTGATGTCTGTGCTGGGGTGGGGTTCTGCTGCTGCAACTTCAGTGTGAACCATTAGCTTTGTCTTAAAAACACACACACATACCTGTCTATCTTCTGAAATGTCTATGTCCTTTCAAACATTGTTTCTGAGCTGTCCACCTAGAAAAAAAATCTGGTGTGTTCTTGCTTTCTCCAGCCGTGAGCAGCAGCACATCCCACCTACGCTGTTGGGGCAGGAAAGTTGAGGTTTGCTTTTATTCCAGGTCGGGCACATTTACCATGTAACCCTGACAGGAGAATAGCTCTCCTGAAATCATGGAATTTTTCTCATAGATGACCGCTTTGTACATAGATGGTGTGGTGAGGTTGGTGCCCTGCAACTGGCTCGTTTAGCGCAATAAAAATATATTGGGTTCCTAAGATGTTGACCAATGGTTTGGGGAAACAGATGATTGATTCACACAGCTGAGAAACAGGGATTGTAATGTGTTTTGCCAGAGAAGACCAGTTTGACAGATGAGTTCATTTAAGGATTATGCTATAGATAGAGCTGTTGACAGAATGAATTTGTTTTTATTTTTCATCAGTAGGTATAACACAAAGCAGAACTAATTGAAAGTAGTTTCCCTGTGGCATCTGGTTGTGTTTCTTGCTTTAAGTCTTTCACACCCTGTAAAATTACACCGAGGGCTTTTCTTCACTTCCATTTGCTTTCCAAGTTTTCCATCACTGTTTTTCGAATGGGTTCCCAGTGTGTCGGACACGTTAAGAAATCGCAGTCTAAACAAGAAATGGAGCTGGGCCGTCGTTTCTGCTTATTGCACAAATGTTCTGGTGCACATCACAAATCCACGCCTTGAGCAGACGCGCTGAGGTGTCCTCACCTTAGGGCTGATGGCAAAGTTGAAACATGAACGGCCTTCCAGATATTTTTTGATGGCATTTTAAACTGTGACCTGTGCTAAATATCATTCCTATGTGGACTGATCTCTTTCTGTGTAAGGCCCAAACCTGGAAGGTGATTATGTTTACCCAAGGAAGTGTTCTGAGGTTGAAGGAAGGTGTTGAGTTAAGTTCTGGAAATAGCTTTTCCAAGCAGCCAGAGAGAACAAATCCTGGTGTTTCTTCAGGGATTTTGCTCGCTGCGTTCATTGCTCTCTTGGTTGGACTGCTGTCACCTGCCTGGCTCAGGTTGGGTGTTTGCAGTGGGGTCCTTTGGCTGTTTGTGGCTGTTGCAGGGACTGCACTGGGATCTCTGAGCTGAGATCATGCAGGCTATCAGGGTAGAAAACTGAACTTTGTGGTTCAAACCCATCTTACGTATTTGATCTGTGGGTTTTGGCTCCGTTTTTTTTCTCTCTTTCTTTTCCAATTGTGGTCAAATAAGAGTTTTCCAGAACTGACTCACACAGGGCCAAAGAACAGGAATGCAGCAAACTCAGCGGCGCCTGCCAAACTGACGGACTTACAATCGCAAGGGAGAAAATACCCCCAGGTCTCTGCCACCGAGTCCAATACCTGAGGAGAAGAGCCCATGTGATTTAAGGATTACATTGCAGGCTAAATTCTAGCCTTCACTTGGCCTCGAACCTGAACTTTAAGCACCAGCCAAAACATAATCCAATTTTGAGCACCGGCTCTTGGTCCATCTCATCTTCTGCTCATCATATGTGCAGTCATTCAACAGAAGCTGAAATGTATTTTCTCTGCCAAGAGCCGTTGGTTTCCAAACAACTACATCAGCGCGGTGAGTGATGGAGTTTCCATCAACTGCTGTAGGCCAAATGCAGTCATCTGAATTCAGGTCTTGGCAGGTATAGCAACTTGGAGTTGTCAAGGATTTTTTTATATGAAATTGTACTTAATTACAGTTTCTCATTCTATGCTTTAGTTCTGTTAAATCTCTTGGAATTGCAGACAAGTGGGAGCTTTTTATCTCTTAGCTGGTGAGATTTTCTGTTCTTTAATTGACCTTTAAAATAATTTAGTCTGGGCTTGGATCTGGGTTAAATATAGCTGGTTATTTTCACTCTGAGTATGTAACACACGAAAGAACCTAGGTATCCTTTGAATGTGTTTTGACAAGCGCCGTGTCTGTGTGCAGGTATGTATTTATAAACACTTGCACGGTATGTATTAAAATGACTCTTCCAAAATCAAGTACTTTCTCTCCTGTAGCAAAATATTTGTACGAAATGTAGTGTTAGGTTTAAAAAAAAAAAAAAAAGGGGGCAGTTCAAAGACAGTAAGATACTTCTTGGAAAGAAGCTAGCGAGGAGGGGACATGTATTGAGCCCTCCGTAGTTATGAAATCAACATGGGGCTGTTATTCACTTTATTCCATAAAACCAGGACTAGATGGTGCCTAAAGAAATTGCCCAACACCGAGGTTAAAGGAAGCAAAAGGAACAATTTTTCTAACAGGCTTCAGAAAGCCTCACCAGGGATGTTGTGGTGGCTAAAGCTTTCAAAGGACAAGATTAAACAAACTCATGGAAAACAGCACAAACAGTGCCTGTTCACTGCAGGAGCCATATGGATATAACATCTCTCTTCAGAAGGCCCTAAACTACAGTGAGATAGAAGCTGGCTGGTGTGGGACAGCTGTTCTTCCCTTTCTCATACTTGTTTCCAAAGCATTTATTACTGACTACTATCAGAGATGAGATGCTGAGCTGATCTTATTGAATATGATAATTCTTATCTCTCTAATTTATATGAAAAGCTCATTAATCCAAAGGAACTACTGCCTGCAAAACAGTAGCAAGATCCCAACTGCTTCTTGCCTCCAATCCCTTGCCTAAGGCTGATTTCAGTTCAGAAAAAGAACATTAAAAAAAAAGGGGGGAGAATCAATTCAAAGTATCTGGCAGCAATTTACTGTGTTTTCCAGACACAACATCCCTCTCCCTTGACCTTCTCTTCCCTTTCCTTCCTGATAGCAGAGACACCCCATTTGACCTGGGAATGCCTCATCTTTCCATATTGTAGAGATGGGAAATATTTAGCTGATTTCTTTTTTTCCTGTGTCTGTTACTTCAGCTTCCAGTTTTAGGGACCACAGGCCAAACCAGCGTGGAGTCATGAATACCATCCTCCAGCAATGCCAACCCTTGGTGTTTCGAAGTGCTGACTAAAGCAGTGCCATGAGTACTGGGGACAGTGCTTTGAGCGTGGATGGGATCTTCACTCCAGTGATGCTCGTTATCCTGCACATTGCTCTGCTGAAAGGTTTGTTCCAGCAGATGCTTCTTCTGACAATACAAGTATGTATCTCAGTGGCATTAAAATGGAGGGACTAGAACTGGGTGGGGAGATTGAGATATTTTTGCCTCTTTGAAAGACATTGCTGGGACAGCAGGGTACTATAATAAAACCTGAGATTAGCTAGTGAGAGTTTAGACACAGTCACACTCACTTGTACAATCTTGTACATCACAAGGAATAGGGCCAGATTCCTGAAAGCAGATTAATCCTCTGCTCGTGTTCACCATTTCTGATGGTTTAAGAGCCACCAGGAAACCACCTGGGCATCAGCAAGTGAATACTTGGCTAGTGCATATTTGCATACTGTGTAAATGCAATTATTTGGAAACAACTCTTCCCTTGTGGGCCTTTGCTCCCTGGATTAAAAAAAAAAAAGCAAAAAAAAAAAAGCTGTTAAATCTAATTCTTAAAATGAAAAACTTTCTGGGGGAACCAAGTCCTACATACTGGAGGAATCCTCTGGTTCTAAAAAAGCCAATGGGTTTGAGTGGTGTTAGTGTCAGGACTGAAGACTTTCTCACTCCTCTGAAAGCCAGTACAAGAGGCAATCTGGCTAATGCAGGAGGAGATACCCACCAAGGGAGCTGGTCCTTGTGAGACAGCCCACTATCTCCTTGAGCAGGAACAGCCTGGAAGGAACTTGAGACTCTGAGCAGGATCAGATTGAGTCAAATTTCACATACCCACGTTCTTCTTACCTGCTTTTTGTCTCCCAGCCATTGCTTCTCATATTTGACACTGGAACAAGGCCCCGTCTTTGCTTGTTCCAGGCTAATGCCCAAAGCCGCAGCCCCCCTGAGGAGCTGGCTCTGGTTCATCATTATGCTGCTGTTTATGTAGCCATTTACACCCAGATTCCTCCTCAATTGCATGGTGCATGTGTCTCAGATGATTGGTATAAACGGTTAAATCTAATTCTTAAAATGAAAAACTTTCTGGGGGAACCAAGTCCTACATACTGGAGGAATCCTCTGGTTCTAAAAAAGCCAATGGGTTTGAGTGGTGTTAGTGTCAGGACTGAAGACTTTCTCACTCCTCTGAAAGCCAGTACAAGAGGCAATCTGGCTAATGCAGGAGGAGATACCCACCAAGGGAGCTGGTCCTTGTGAGACAGCCCACTATCTCCTTGAGCAGGAACAGCCTGGAAGGAACTTGAGACTCTGAGCAGGATCAGATTGAGTCAAATTTCACATACCCACGTTCTTCTTACCTGCTTTTTGTCTCCCAGCCATTGCTTCTCATATTTGACACTGGAACAAGGCCCCGTCTTTGCTTGTTCAAGGCTAATGCCCAAAGCCGCAGCCTCCCTGAGGAGCTGGCTCTGGTTCATCATTACGCTGCTGTTTATGTAGCCATTTACCCCAGATTCCTCCTCAATTGCATGGTGCATAACACTGGAACAAGGCCCCGTCTTTGCTTGTTCCAGGCTAATGCCCAAAGCCGCAGCCCCCCTGAGGAGCTGGCTCTGGTTCATCATTATGCTGCTGTTTATGTAGCCATTTACACCCAGATTCCTCCTCAATTGCATGGTGCATGTGTCTCAGATGATTGGTATAAACGAGTGTCTGGAGTAGACCATCATCATGTCTGGAGTAGGCCATCGTCATGTCTGCTCTGTTTCCTACTGCCTACTCTTCTCCAGAATGAAAGACTGGGTAGGCAGAGCTCCAGGGGACTTCCACTGCTCTTACCTTTCCCCTTGCCATCAGAGTGGGACAGTGCAAAAAGATCAGCTCAACTCCAGAAAGTGTGGCTGCAGCAGTGAGAGTGGAGATGGGTGCATCGTGTGTATTCTTTGGGAGGGAGAAGGGATGGAGGGAAAAGGTAAAAATGACCCATTCTCAGATAGTAAAACATAACCTCTGGTCCTCTTACCTGACAGCCTGGGATCTGAGTCATCAAATTCCCTTCTCCTATAACTGCTGCTGCCACTTTTCAGGGGATGGAAAGCCCATTAGCTCAGACCTACCAGTACCACTTGGCAGCTGTGGTGATTTACAGCAGAAAAGACTCATGGTCTGCAACTGTCAAAGTAGGATCTCCAACATCATTTGAAATACTTTTACTCCTGCAGATGATTTACTGCTCAAGTACAAAGTGGTCATTTTATCTCTCTTTTTTCCCCCTTTTACCCACGACAGGCTGGATCCCACGCACAACCTCCTACCAGAGCTATGGTGTCAAACCAGCCAGATGAAAGCCATTCCATTTTTCACGAGCTGTCCTCAGTGGTCTGCTAGAAGATGACTGCACGGCCAATTGCCGTGTCCATTTTGCTGGCACCTCCAGCATTTTATGCGGTGTCTGAATCTCAGCAGGCACCTCACGCCTGCTAATGGCTTTGCGAGTCAGCCAATCAATTGGTTATTTACGGCAGGCATGTCTCAAAACTGTCGGGTCAAGTTTTCCTACCCTGACATATTTTGTTCAGGGGAACACATAAATCCTCTCCTGCCATTTGCAGCTTAAACCTTCTGAGTGTGAAGCCAGTGGGTTAAAGTTTCCAGCAATAGTAGCAGACTGTATTTTAAAGAGTTGTTCTCCTGACTCTTAGGGGCTTGGGCGCTTTGTCTGAGTCATGAATTAGTTCATGCTGCAAGATTTATAGGCATTAAGCTCTCTTTTTGGTGTTCTGTAGCTCTAGAGTTTGAAGTAATACCCAAGGAAACTGAGACCTCTCCACTGCTCTAGTGTTTTTCTATTTAAGGTGCTCTACTGAAAAGTCACAATGACATCTTAATTAGGTGCTCTGAAGCGAGATACGAGACGGGGTGCAGAATTCCTGCACTTGCAGAGTTGGATCCTGCAGCTCCAAAATTCATAAGCTCATGAATGCCAGGGTGAAGCACTTGTATAAAGTGAATTCTGGATTTTGTTACCAAGCCTCGAAAGACCATAATGCTCCAGTTATTTGGAGCTGTGTAGATCTAGGTGCTACAGCAATATGATTCAAAGTTAACCAGAAGACTTCCCAATCTGGAAAATGCTAACCACCAAGGAACAACTATTTATAGCAGCACCTCTACACACGAAGGGCATTTCAGTCAGTCAGAAATTCTTGGGCACAGTTTATAATTTATATTCCAGGATCACAGTCATCTTTCTGTTCAGCCTATGCTGATAACTCTTCAACATATGTGCATGTTTAGGAGTGAAAAACTGTCTATTGTAAAATCAAGTGAGGGAAATGAAAATAAACCCAGTTTCTCAAGCCATGAACACTGTGCTACATTTCAGTGATTTGAACAATTAATTGCTTACAAAAGGAAACTGTTAATGACACAAAGTGAAGATTTTGTTTGGTCCCAGGTCAGAAAATAAGCCTTTTCTCCATCAGGATGTAAGCAATCTTGTAACTGGTAACGTACTGCAAATATGCGTTCAGCTTTCAACATTTCTAGGATTTGGAAAAGCTGATATTACAAACCAAAGCTCTTCAAGTGTCCTTATCCCAAACACTTAAAATTTAATTCAACTGATGATAAAAAAATATTTGCTCAACAAAATTTGGACTGATCCACAAAATTCCATGCAGATGAAAACAGAGATACCTCCCTCTGCCTGTGGCTTCATCATCTTTGTTTTCCCAGAGCCCTCAGAAGAAGTGACTGGACGTGCTGAATGGTGATGAGCCAGCAGTAAAGGTGAGAATAAACGTGACAACGTGAATCCAGCCCAAGAGTTAATGTTCCTTGTTTCAGCCTCTCAGGCAAACAAACTCAGTGAGTGACAGAGCATCTCAAACCTTCTCGGGTTCAAGTGCTACAGCCCACGCAAGATTCCCTCTCTCATTCTCAGACCTCCATTTGCTTTTCCAGCCCTCCCAGACCCTCCAAGGTAGTGATTTACAGACCTTGTCCCCCAAGGAATAAGTTCAAATCTTGACATTGAATCTTCTAGCCTGCTCAGGGGACTATTTGGGTGACAACAGCACACAAGAAAGGTTGAAGGCCTCCAGCCTTGACCCAGGGAGGGTCACCTGCACCCTCTGCATGCAACTGGCTCTGAAGGGACCACCAGCTATGAGTTTGGTCTAGAGGAGAGCAGGAGGACTGACTCTTTGCAGCTAGCTTAAAATGTACTGAAATTGTGTGGACTACCAGTTTCCATGTGGATTTACAGGAGTTCATTTAGGTCCATGCTCCGGAAATGATGATGGCCCACATTCTTCATGGCATTGACAATGACTTCTGCTGATGAGAGAAAGGATTTCCACCTAAGATACCTCAGTATTTGCAAGGTATTGTGACATCTCTCTGTTTATGAATGGAGACCACTTAAACACTGCAAATTTCTAAGCACGAGCATTTGAGAGCACAAAATGAAACTAATGAGGAGATAAAGCTGAAAGAGGGGAGGTTTAGATTAGATATTAGGAAGAAGTTCTTCACTGTGAGGGTGGTCAGATGCTGGAACAGGTTGCCCAAGGAAGTTGTGGATTCCCCCTCCCTGGAAGTGCTCAAGGTCAGGCTGGATGAGGCTTTGAGCAACCTGGTCTAGTGGAAGGTGTCCCTGCTGATGGCAGGGGGGTTGGAACTGGATGATCTTTAAGGTCCCTTCCAATCCAAACCATTCTGTGATTCTATTCTATGATTCTATGATATAAACACTGAAGTGTTAACCCTTGAGTGACCTCTGAAACAGCTGCAGGGGAACGTGGAACTTAAAAAAAGTTCCTTTTGTGGTGCTTCAGTAGGTGATTTGATGAGTATTTTCGAAGATAAATGGGTCCCTGTTAGAGGGTGGCAATGCCCGAATGCATGTGCCAGTTTATATAGCTCCTTGATGGAAGTCACAGCAGGCACCTGGAGACCCTCTGGAAGACAGAGGTTCCTTGGCTGTGATGTTGTGCTATCAGCTCCACGGCTGTGCAGGGAACAGCACTGTGTGTGGTGGAAGTTTTTAAAATTATTTTAATCAGCGTGATTAAATACTTATTACATGAGTCAGCCATACGGGCTTCATTAAATCAGTGAACTCGGAGGAGCCTCCTCATCTGCTTATGAAAGCCATCTGGAATTATGGATAGCTCAAGAGATGGAGGATGAATGCGGCTCAGTGTGACAGAAGCCCAGTTCTCCTCTCAGGAGCCTGTGGGCACCAACCCGCATTGCACTCCTCACCCCACAGTTGGGGAAAAGGGGCTTTTCTTTTTTCTTTCTGCACATTTCTGGGCAAAGAACCAAAGCCCGACATGACTTTGACAGTGAGACTTTAAATATACCCTGTTGAGATGTGACACAGGCACCTTTTTCTGGTGGCAGGATATAACACAGCTTTAAAAAAAAATAATAAAAAAATAAGTAGACGCAAGCTTTTGCACTGGAGGGAAGCGTACCTTGAAAGGAAAGACTTAATGAACTTTAACCAGCCTTCCAAGATCTTTATTAGTTGCCCCTTTATCAAATTAAATTCACACTGTGCTAGGCAGCTTAAGTACTGCGAGTCAATGTCATGTGCTAAGTGCCAAAGTAGGCTTTAATTGGCTGTTTAAATGAGAAAAGGGGTCCTGCTGCGCAGCACATGCACGTACGCACACATAGAGCCAGGGGAAGGAGCCCGGCGCACGCTCTCCTCCTGCTCAAACAGCAAAACAAGGTACCAGATTATTCTTCCGCTAGCTGGAAAGGTTTTGCTCTGTGTTGGCTTGAGCCTCTTCTCTACCAGGACAAATAACTGAAGGAAAATTTGCATTAAGGTCCCTAAGTTCTGTCCCCAGAGTTATAGCTGAAGCAAGGCTGCGAGCTAATGTGCTTCAAGGTAAACTGGGATGAGATGCCCATTCCAGAAATGTTGTCCTGAGGAGTTACTCACAGCTGGTTCTTCTTGAGCAGCTTTCCTGAGAAACGCCTGACGATCAACCTGGCAGGGTTTCAGTGAAGATTTTTTGTATTGGTCACAGCTCGGTTTCATAGATCACAAATTAGTCTCAGATGTCAACAAGAGTAGCCAGAGCAGTAAAGGTCAGACGAAGATGAACAGGTCACTTGTCATTCAGAAGAATTTTGATCTTAAAAATACATTACAAGGGCAGCAGCGGTGACTGTGGAGTTAAGATTACCGACAGCTCTGCCACTAAAATGGGGAGTCCTTTGCCTTCTCGATGGGGAGCTCCAGCCTCCTGGGAGGAGCAGTTAGTCACACACAGAGAAATCCTGCTGGGATTGCTTGCGTGGGATCGTCCAAGGCGACCACTCGCGTGACTAACCGCTCTAACTCTTTGTGAGAGGAATGAAAAATTAAGTGGCAGTGGTGATTCTTGCTGCTGCGGCCCAGACGTAACGAGGGTGAAAGTGGTGCTGGAACTTGCTGAATTTGAACAGTTGTTTTCTGTTAACACATGGCCTTAAAAAATGTGATTTGAGAAGCTTGTTAGAGAGCTAGTGTTAACATCGAGTCCCAGCGCAACTGGGCCCATTTGGAGTGTCCTGCTTTCCCCATACAGCTGCATCCTCCTGTCCTGCTCATCTTCCTCACTCCTGAATTACAGTGCTCAGACCTTGGCTTGAGCTCCATGGTGGCAAGCTCCAGTGCTGCCTGCAAATGACCTCCCAACTCCTCCTGACCCATGGGGTTGAGCAGCAATAGCAGGGAGCCCTGGGTTTGCTTTTCACAAGACCCAGGACTGGGGGGCAATGGCTTTTGAGCACCCTCAGCTGCTGCCCTCCTAGGTGGCCATGCTGGTGGTACCTAGGGGACTTTGCAGCAGGGAACAACAGCATCATGGACCACAAATCTCTTTCTTTTCCTCCTTTGTTACACATGCAAAAAGCATTTCTCCCTTGCCAAGAAACCTTGAGGCAGATCTGTTGTGCTCTCCTTCCCCTGCCTTCACTTCTAGCCTTTCTCTGGTTTCCTCCCAGCCCCTCATGTCCCCCTCCCTGTGTCTACCTTCTCCTTCTCTCCTACAGACGGGTGAGCCACCCACTTCCCCCATTAAGCTGGACACTTTGGGGGACTCCTGTCTCCTCTCTGCAACTTGCAGCTGATTTTATCTGCCCCCAGGGGATGGTTTTCATAAGGCAACAGTCAGCACGGAGGTGCGGAGGCTTCCGGCCCTCGCACTAACCTGCATTCCAGCATTAAAGATAATGGATACAATGGAAAATCAATGGAGAATATGTAACTTTATCCCATTCATAGCTTCATATTGCATTACACCGCGGCTTTCAGATACATAAAAGTGATATATGGCTGAACTTGGCAGGAAAAAAGGACACAGGAAACAAATATCTTTGCTAAGACTTGCAGTCTAGGTATAATCCAAAGAACAAATAGACCTGAATATCTTCTGCTTTTAATGAAATTTCTCTACATAATTATTTGCCAGTAATTTGTGAGAGTGTAAAAAATAAATCAAGGCTCTGTGCATGTTACAGATTTCCCTTGAGTGAGATAAGAGAGAGAGACAGAGAGAAAGAAAATGACTGCTTGAGTTTCCAGCCTCAGCCAGATGCCAAACCTCTCAGAAATATGGCTTTTTTATATTATATCAGTGGCAGGAAATTATTGCTGCTATTATCTGCCCTTTGGTCAGAAGCATATTCTGCACCTTGGCTGACATGCCTTTGTGGTGCAGCCACCTGCACTTTTTCGAGGAGTTCATCTAATTACAGGTTAGATGAGTCAGGCTGCATTTCCTATGGACTGTCTTCAAACATAGGAAGTTATTAATACCGATTAACTGAAAAAGTCCAGGTCTTCACCGCGACGTTTCCTGGCTAATATTAGACACACCTTCTGTACTTTAAGGTGTGATGGCTGATAAGAACCAGTAGTACGGCAGCCAAAGTTTTACGGCGGTGGGTGCAGCACGGGACAGACAGTCCCAAGAGGTTTTTTTTTCTTACACATTTGAATGAATTCAAGCAGACAGGCTGGAACGAGAACAGGAAACTAAAGGCAGAGGGCACAGCCTGGGATGTGCGAGTCCCTTGGGAAATGGTGAGGGAGCGGCACGGCGCTGCCTCTGGTCTCGGCGCCTGGCAGCAGAAGAGAGTTATTGGGAAATTTTCCCTTCAATAGAAAGAAATATCTCCCCAAAGGAGACCTGAAAGTTCCTAGGAGATGTTGTTGTAAGGCTTAAGCGCCTGGTTTTGGAAAAAGATTAAAGGAAACTCAGCTATTTAATGAGAATTCAGCAGCCGTAGCTAAGATCTAACAGCAGAGACCTACCAGGGGCAGGGTCCCTGCTCGGCCTCTGCGGTACCTTGAGTTTGGAGACAGAGGAGTCCCTGTGGCACTCAGTAAGATGAGGCAGCAGGGTTTATTTTCAGATCTTCCACCAATTTGCCAATAGACGCTGGGCTGTTTGCTGACCCTTCTTTCACCCTTTGATGTCTCCTCTGTGCAGGCTGCCAGGGCCAGGGGTCGGTGAAGCCCCAGCTTTACCTGGTGGCTCCCCAGGTCTCCCACACTAACCTAAGTTACACTACTTGTCATCACAGTGGGTGAAGAGGTGGAAAAAAGGGGTGTACTGTCACACAGCGGATGGTGGAGAGGACTGTGGTGGAAACGGTAAGCTCACCTCCTGCCTGCCCCTTGGGTGGGGGAATATGGGGGTGCCCATCTGCCTGAGCAGAAGAACTGTGGCTCAGAGACACCTGATGAGGCAGCAAAAGGTTGTAATAAGGAAGAGGCAAGGCTGGCCCCACTGGTGACAATGGGGACTTCACCATGTGTCATGGTGACAATTTTTACAGGATAAATCAGAAGGTAGAAAAGAAGGGCAGATGGACAGCATTATGGAGATTTATCCAAGTCATGCAGAGGGGAAATATGGTAACACCAACAGGGAGAGGGGAATATGGAACACAGCCAGAAAATTCTTGAGATAGAAGTGATTATACTTTACAAAATAGGTAAAATAATAAAGTCCCAGCAACCAGAACCAGAAGCCAGAGGGACAATGATTAAGTGCTTTAAACATTCACAAGCCAAATCTTGTATCACAGATCCCTTGCTGTTTTATCTCTTGATTTATTTCACTTTTGTAAGCCACAGAAAAATCGTACGTGATGGTTTTTCCTTTTCAGTTCCCACTACTGAGTTTACAAAGCTTGCCAAATGGAGAGAACTTCACAGAAACCAAGTAGAAAAAGCTTCCTGGCTGGCTGGATTTTCCATTGCTTTCTCAGCTGTATTGTGGTGGCTTCTCTGATTTATTCTATAACCAGAGGGGACAACTGCCCACAGCACGGGCACACGAGATAGGAGGGAGTTGCTGGCACACAGCACCATAGATGCTCTGGAATCTAAGGAAAATTAATTTTAGATGAAAGGGCTGGCTTCTCCTCTCACCCTGGCTGCATGAGGAATGCCTTTACTGAGGACTGTGGCATTGCATGGGCACAACCTGGGGGGAAGTAGGCTGAAAAAAAATTTCTTGCAATGTCCCTTGGTTTTTTATTCTTAGTCACACTTGCAGAGTACGTCATACCCGCAGGAAATTATGCTTCCTTTCTCCCGCACTTTCCTGGTTTAGATTTCAGCTCCTCCTGGCTAATACCAGCCAATACAGATAAAATTATTTTACAGTAAGAAGTTGGTGCTTGTCCAAAGCATTTTCACAAATAATTTGACTAATGTTTATAACGTTATCCCCTGTAAAAGGGATAAGTATTATCCCCATTTTACAGGTGTGAAAAGCAAAGCTGTTTGGTCATGGTGTTGAAAAGAAATTATGTTGACCTGGCAGCACTGAATTCATGTAACTTATCCCACTTCTTGACTGTAGATCAGAGTCCATGCAGTCATGCTCTATAAATATCTACCAGCAAGTATATGTGGGATGTAAAAATACCTCCTCTTCCCTCAAACTTTGATTCAGTGTCTGAATGTATCCTTGTACCTGGTTTTACTGTATTTGGTCTGAAAGCCATAGCTTCAGTCACACACACAAACTTTGTAAAGAAGATGGCCAGAAATAGAGGCTTCTGCTGGTGGAGGCTGCTGCCCAGTCCTAACCTGCGCTTTTCATGTCTCAGTTGCAGATGAGATGGAAAAATCTGAGCTGCTTTGGCCAGAAGCCTATCCTGGATTTGGATTCTCCTTTTTCCTCAAACAGCATGTGCAATTACTGCTCTACTTCGCAGTACAGGAAAGCAAGATACTCTGATTTCTGATCGCTGGAACTAGGATGGATCTGGTTTATAAAGTAAAATGACATGCACAGAAGTAGGCAAGAAAGGGGGTGGAAAAAAAATCAGTGAGAAGCTACTTCTAGGGAATCAGAAAAAAAACCTAGGGGATAGGGTTTCTTCCTTAGTGAATTGTTTTTGCCCAGGAACATTTTAGTCCTAAAGCAAATCCAGAAACTCTTGTGAGTCTCTGACATATGACTGGTATCTTGAAAGTTTACAGCAGATTGCAACAGACTGAGATGACATTTAGGCAGCTGAAGCCACATTCGCTAAATTAAGTTGCACAGGGAAAAATATACTGCCTAGTGGAAATGTTATGCTGTTGTTGGGTGGCAGCTTGCATTATTATTAGAGATGGCAAGGATCTATGTGGCTTTTGTACTTGAAATAAGAAATTTTAAGCAACTTGGAGCTTACGGGCTGGGCACTTCTTTGTTTGCTTGCTTTTGTATCGCTTGGGTTTCTGTGTGTGCATATTTTAGCTAATGCAAAAATAGAGCCTTTTTTTTATTGCAACATTTCACAGAATTTTCCAGCTTAAATGAGCCAGTTTCCAAATGAAAAGGATAAGCCCCGATGAAAAGTTGGCTTCTAAATGTGAAATTGTTCATTGTCCACATTCCACTGGCTTTTAAAGGAAAAAAAAATTAAAGTATTTCTATAATGAAGGAAACTCACATTTTAAGAGAGGATGTAGCCAGCCTCTAGCACATGGTAAAAAAATTGTGTCAAATTGAGGAGGGTGTTTTTTTCCACCATTTTTACACACCTCTGGTTGCCTTATTCTGCTTGTAGAATACAATAAAAAACACCCAGTGGGTATGATGGAAATGCTCGGGAATGAAAAATATCTTTGCTTTCCAAACCTCTGCTCATCTTTGAAGAGCTGCCAGGTCTTGTGTTACTGGTGACTCTGTAAATGTAAGTGATAAGTTGCTGGTGTTCTGGATGCAGAACCATTAGACACAGCCAGCTCCCACCTCCCAGCCACGGCTGCCCGGGGTGGCTTTCCTGCTGTCACAGCACAGCACCACAGGGTCTATTCTGCCCCATGAACCCAGCACTGTAATCCTGCTGGCATCTCATGCTGCTGGGGGATGACTGGTGTTTGGAGTTCCCAACACAGAGCAGAGTGGTGGCACTGTGCTGCTAGAGAGGATGAGGTTGTGGCACCAACAAAACCCCTATGGTCAAAGATGTCCCATGAGAAGGCACGCTCCCCAACTCCAGCCTTGTCCCTGCTAGAAGACCCAAAGTGTCCATTATCCCTGCACATGACATGCCAGTCCAGCTCCCATCCTGTCCTGTGTGCTGGAGACTGAGACATCGGAGAATGATGGATGTAGGGTAGTGAGTCACCTTGAGTGAGGTCACACCTCAAGTACTGTGTTCAGTTTTGGGTCCCTCACTCCAAGAAGGACACGGAGGTGCTGGAGCGTGTCCAGAGAAGGGCAATGGAGCTGGGGAAGGGTCTGGAGCACAAGTGTGATGAGTTCCTGGCTGAGGGAACTGGGGTTGTTTAGTCTGGAGAAAAGGAGGCTGAGGAGGGACCTTATTGCTCTCTACAACTGCCTGAAAGCGGGGTGGAGAGAGGTGGGGGTGGGTCTGTTCAACCAAGGAACAAGTGACTAAAAATATAGCCTAAAAAAAGACTGATCTATTTTCTTATATCCCTTCAGCTATATAGTGCTTCGTGATGCAGAAGATGATGATGCAGCAAATTAATTCCTGATTCTGCAATTGCTTTTCAGGAGCTGAAATATTGCCTGGCTAACGTGACAGAAGGGTCAGAGAGGACAGTGAAAGTCAGCCTTCTTGATGTGGGAGCTGGGCCAGCTAGAGAATTTGGCTAAAGCAAGACATTTGTAGCACTTTTCTGTACCTATCAGTAACTCTGAGAAGTGCGAATAAGGGAGGTTTTATTTTCTCAAATAATGCAAAATTGCATTGGGAGGGGAAGAAACCTCAAAGGTTTTTCAGCTTAGCTCAATGTTGTAGTCTAAAAGGTTGACTGGGAAGGATGAACATCAATGGGTTTGTAAGTATGAACTTGAATAGCCCAGCTTTGATGCTGCTGCAAGATTTACTGCCTGATTTTTAAAAAAAATTAAAAATAGGTTAACTATCTAGACTTTGTACAAGTCCTTGGTATATAGTCTGGTGCCAGCCACTAACCTAAGCTGGCCTGGGAAGAGTCAAAAGCTTGAAGTGGAGGGAAAGGAGATGCCCTACTTGAAAGGGTAGAGAAGCACAGGAAATGTGTTCCTGGCACGGTGAGGTCTTCCAGGATGAATTGGCAATGGGTCTATTTATAAATTTACAAGTGGGCTTTGACACTCAGTATCAGTGAAAGAAAAAAAGCCACTCCAAGAGGCTGTGGAAATGGTTTACAGAACATGACTTGGTCTTTGCAGCTATTCATTAGAAGCAGCGGCAGCAGCAGCTTTTACAGAGGAATATGCAAGTAGATCGTTCTGAATGTAGTGCTGCTGAGAGGGGATACTTCATGGCTCGTGACTTCAAACATGGTACAATCCCTGCAAAACAAGAAAAATTGCACTGAAAAAATAGTTCTGTTAGTCTTTCACTTTGCAACTAAAGAAAAAAAATTCCTGGCTGCAGAAAAAGCTTTTAACCATACAAAATAATCCAGAACAGAACTTCAGAAGTGCCCAGTACAAGCTTCTCCCCAGACATGGGCTAGAGAAGGAGTGATAAAAAGCTGCACAGTCAGCTCATGGAGGTTTAGGTCATGGCAGCCAAACAGCAGGAGAGGAGGTAGGCTGGCAACTGAACCTAACTGTTGGGAGCATGCACAGGCAATGGACAAAGGCATGTGACAGCAGGTAGAGAACAAGGGATCCAAACCTGAGTCTTTGATTGGTGTCAGTAATGGAGGAAATCTGTCCAAAAAGGGCTTAAGTGAGGATTAAAAACTGAGTCTCTGGGGTTTGAGCCCAAAGACTGATTAGCCAAGGTAGCAAAGGAATTACTGACCACTCTGAATTTCATTAGGCCAGAGTGAGGAAAGGTGTTCACAACAATTTGGTGGAAATTCCCTTTTTAACAGGTGGTTCAGGGTTGGGAGGGCAGGTACGTGCACCCCACTTGCAGTGCATGACTCCTTTCACCTCCAGGGACAGAAACAATCATAGCAACTTCCTCCTGGGATAGGTTTCCGAGAGGAAAAGTGCAGCATGGTTGAGACCTGCACAGAAGTTTGGGGCTTTTGTGGAGCAAGTATGGATTCCTGCTTGCCTGCTGAGCATTTCTGATAAACAGAAGAATATTATAAAATGAAGAATGACTGCAAAACATGGCTATCACAGATGGGAGCAGAGGGGAGAAAAGGGCTGAAGATAAAAGTGGAGTGCAACTAAGTTCTCAGAATTGTCCGTGGACTAGTGCCAGCACAGGGCAGTACCTCTAAATTTGGGAAAACAGCAGTTTAAGACACTTTCTGAAAAGAAATCAGAATGTATTTTCCAGATCTCATAGAGGTAAAGGTGTTAAAAGTGGTCCGGGTACTGGGAGAAACAGGCTTATTGAGCAATCACTACCACTTACTACTAACAAAAGGAGAAGAGGCTTTATGCACTACAGAGAAAATGGATTAACTAAGCGTAATTAAACCTGCAGTCAAGCCCCTGACCTTCACTCAGTTCTTACTATGAAATTAGATGACAGCACCAGTTTCTGAGTGAACGCTGGAAAATTAAATTCAATCATTTTAAAAGATGGCTATTGCTTGCATGAAGAGATGCCGCTCAGAATACTGTAGCAGATTCAGCCAGGCTTTCCTTATTAGATCTGGAAAAATAGTGGTTGATACAAAAGACAGGGAAAAAAACCCCCATGCTCTTAGTGCAGGACAAGGCTTATACTCATTTAAAGGCTTTCAGCCTGAAAATGCACCATCCACTAATAAAGAGGCTGCTGTGTGGTACGTGTCTTTTTGTCCAGTGTGTTGTACCTAGTTGATATCCTGACACATGCCAGAGTCTTTGAAGGGGAACTCATAAACTGTTTATAAGTGGTCTGTGATAAGCTCAAGGCAGCCCACCTGAAACAAAAAGAAATGTGAGGTGCCCTGAAAAGAAATAATTTACTTGTCACACATTGTGGGGGAGCACACCAGGGATGGAAAAGAGCTACTCAAGTTAAGGCACAACCACAGCATGGAAACAACTGGGTATAAACTGCTCAGGAATAAAATTAAATTGGAAACTGGAAGGAGTTCTGTCCTGGGTATGTTTTTATAGGAGAAGTGAGAAAGAGTTTATGAAAGAGACAGCAGATTCCAAAGAAAGAATAAATACTCCTCAGGGACTCTCTGAAAAGACAGATGGAACAAAAACAAGCAGGAAGATTAAAAATCCCCCAGGAGGTTTGCATCGGAGAGAGCTCAGACAGAGCTCATGATATGAAAACATCATGACAAAAAGTAGTGGCTGCCTGGTTATGCTGCTACCATTTGTAATCTGTTCAGGATCCTTTTCTCTGCTTGGTATGGACCCAGCAAGAAGCAGGAGAAGCTGTTCCCCTGGAAAACGCTCTCAAACAGCATGTTTGGTCTCAGGTTAGTGGTGGTGGTGTAACTGCTGTCTTCCCTTCTTCTGTGTAACAGCCCCTTTATTTAGTGACATCTGAAAAAAACCAAACCAAACCAAACCAAAAAAAAACCCCAACAAACCATCAAAAACCCCATAGGGTAAATGGTTAAAAACAGAGTTGTGAGGCTAGAGGGATATCAAGATATTCCCCGGACATTTCTATTTCCTATAATGAAGAGACGGATGCTATTTGATAGGGCAGAGTGGGCAAGAACAGCAAGGGATAAAGCAAACACAAGGCACATCCCAAAAAAGAACAAAGAACAAAAGCGTTGGGGCAGCGTGGTAGCAAGCACAAGGCCTAAAGAGTGAGACAAGAAACAGCCTCCTGCTGTTTGATCCCACCGTGTCCTGGCACATGGGGATCAGTTTGCATTTCCTAAAAATAAACAGAACGGCAGTGAAGTGGCATCTGACTACAACTCAGCATATGTGTTCTCCTCACGGAAACACCCTGAAACCATCCGGGTCGAGGGAGGCGACAATACACCCACATATCCATAGAGCAGCAGTGACAGGCCTCCACATATTTATTATTTTAAAAGTTACATGCTACAGAATTGTCCTGTAACTGCACCAAAAGCAAAACCCCAACTTCTCTCCAAAGAACTTAAAAATCTGTTGCCTCTTGGGTCTGATCTAGCTTGCTGTGTGCACAAGGTGCCCCTTGTATCACAAAGAGGGTGCTAAAACACAACACGAGAGAGACATGGAGCAGCTAGAACGAGTCCAGAGGAGGCCACGAGGATGATCCAAGGGCTGGAGCACCTCTCCTATGAGGACAGGCTGAGAGAGTTGGGGCTGTTCAGCCTGGAGAAGAGAAGGCTCCAGGGAGATCTTATAGTGGCCTTCCAATACCTGAAGGGGCTACAAGAAAGCTGGGGAAGGACTTTTCATAAGGGCAATTAATGACAGAACAAGGGGAAATGGGTTTAAACTGAAAGAGGGGAGGTTTAGATTAGATATTAGGAAGAAGTTCTTCACTGTGAGGGTGGTCAGACACTGGAACAGGTTGCCCAAGGAAGTTGTGGATGCCCCTTCCCTGGAGGTGTTCAGGACCAGGTTGGATGAGGCTGGTCTAGTGCAAGGTGTCCCTGCTGATGTCAGGGTGGTTGGAACTGGATGATCTTTAAGGTCCCTTCCAACCCAAACCAGTCTGTGATTCTATGATTCTATGAAAATAATGGTTACTTTTATGGTAAGGCAGGTTCCTGGTTGTGAAGGAGGAACATGAATTTCAGATATGCTGAACAGCCTGGAATTCCTTTGGTTTCAATACTCCTGCTCTTTCCTTCTTTGAACAGGCATTTCTTCTGATCCTTTTCTGTACCTTCTTGTTGCATTTCAGCTTTTGATACCAGCAGACAACTTCTGTGAAAAAAGTGAATTTTGAATTAGGTTCTGAATACTTTGAATTTCTTCACCCTAAAATCCATGAGGAGAGGTTCACATCCTCAGTCCATGCTGGGTTTAAGGAAATCTTCTGCAATCTGAATGAGAACTCCCCAGGAAGTGTTTTTCTATCCCCATCCAGAAGTTTGGCCCTGAGCATGTGAGTGAAGCCTTTAGTTTCTTGGTAAATTTGGGATCAGCCCATATTGAGTCTTGACCAACGTGTTTCTTGGGTGTGGAAAGGCTCATAACTGCTTCTTGGGATAAAATCCAAGCATTGCACATGCACCTTTAAAAAATGCATGATAAAACTCTTAAGTTCATCACAGACTTGTATCTGATTTTAGAAACCAGTAGAGCATGTGGTATAAACTGGTAACCTTATTTCGTGCACCTTTAAAAAATGCATGATAAAACTCTTCAGTTCATCACAGACTGTATCTGATTTTAGAAACCAGTAGAGCACGTGGTATAAACTGGTAACCTTATTTCATAACATATTCCTGAATGTCCAGAAATAAGATTTCCTGATAATCCAAGAATCTAGCTCTCACAGCATAAATTACCACTTCACCTTAGAAATCAAGGTTCATACATCCTGAGAAAATGTCTTAAAATAAAGAGCTGTTAAATAGCTGTAAAACTTAAGGTAGTCACAGCAGCCCTCAAGTCAGCCTCCTGGAGAAGGATTTGAGCACACGGGGAAGCGAGGAAATTCAAGAGGAAGTGGAGTGTTTGTCACTAACTAAAACCCCAGAATATCTTAAAATATCAGAGGGCAGTTGTTCAAGAGGGTGTGACTCCCACGAGCTGCCTTGCCAGCCTCAGGAAAGAATGTGAGTTTTGGTTTGGTTTTTAAAGTCCTACTGAGTTTAGCTGCCGAATGCTCTTCTAATCTGCAAGCAAGTTCTCCACTTTGGGGTTATTTTAAAGCTAACATGTAGCAAGCTACTAAAGTGAACAGAGTTAAACTTTTCCATGCGATCAAACTTTTTTTTTCATCATTCAAAACATTTAGAGAAACAAGCCTAAACTGTGAATGTGGAATCTGGATTTTTTCAGCATCCCAGGCCTGCAGCTCAGACGGGAGTGGTGGCAGATGCAGGATTCCCATTGCTTTTCCTAGGTCAGTGCTTAAGGGCTCAGACCACCTGCACAGCACCTGCAGGCAAATTATTCAAGGTAATTAGCCTGAAGATCTCCACCTGCTCTCAGCTTGTCCCTTCATTTATATCAAACGCTGAGCTGTCACAGAGAGACTGTGACAAGCATTCTTCTTGAGTGTAAGGGCCTCTTGTTTTCTCTGGAGGATTTATCCATGCTTCAGCTGTTGCTGTATGCAAGATGGACAACAGGCTTAGAAATCCCACCAGCAACTAGAAGAGATGTATCTCAGGTAACACCGAAGTGCTGATATTCTGAATAGACCTTTGATTTCTACTGAGCTACCTTTGCTATTTCCCACAGGACAACCCCTAATTTGGGTCTGTTCCCATCTGTGACACTATTTGTGCTCAGAGGATGTGAATGCATTAAAATAGAGGCAGAGGAAGCAAAGTACCATGTTGTATGGGGTCAGCAAAGACTGGGGACTGCTGGCCCTGAGGCCACAGTGAGGTGCAGGGAAGTGTGACAGAAACATATGATAAGGGACAGTCCCTGCCCTCGAGTGTGTTCAGGATAAAGCGAGCTGGGCTAAGAGCCAGCTGAGGCTGCTCTTGAAGAGACAGTGCTGGCTGTGGATTGATGGATTCCTGCTCTGCACAAGCAGAGGGGTGAGAGGGTGGCTGGCTGCTCCGTTTCACAAGTCAGGCAAAGGGACTGACCTGATCCTACCCTGGTAGGGGACTGGTGACAAATGAGGACTCAGGTCTCCAGTCTCACCATGACAGAGAATTGTACAGATCCCCTGTGCAGAGCCGAGCTGCTGCTTTGGCCCACGAGTTGTCTGTGAGGGTGGAGGGGGAAAGAAGGGGAGAGGCTCCTGCAGGACAGGTCCTGCCAGTAGCTGCAGAAGCTGGGCAAGCCCATGGGCAGGGGTAGCAGCATGTCTGGAGACTAAATGATGCAAGAGGCTGAGTTCAACACTGGGAGAGGCAGAAGCACCATGTCTTGCTGTGTCCTGCTTGCTCAGATGCTCCCTCTGCCCCACAGGTTTAATCCATCTCTCTGCTGCAGGAGGAACAATCTAGCTCAGAGGGCTGCACATAGCAGGCAATGCCTGCAAGGGCTGCTAACCTCCCATAAAATATGGACCATCTCATATTGCAGAAATGTGCCATGTTTTCCTCTATTGACCCCTCTCTCAAGCTCTGGCCTGGGTAGCTCTCACAGCTACACGATTTTTAGTCCTCACGTGCACTTTGTGATAAAATTTGAAATAATGGCCATCCCCATAACCACCTGATGCAACCAAAGGGACTTGGCCCTCTCAAGAGACCTGGGCTGGCTCAGGTGATGCTTGTCCTATGTCACATAGACACATGATGGAGATGCCCCTTGTCATGAGACCTGCTGTGGACTGGAACAAGGGTATTGTGTCCTGGGCCTTATTATTTCAGAGGTGGTGACCACAATAGGCAAACAGTCCTTATGGTGCAGATCAGTAGCTGCTGGGGAAGAACTGCTTCCTTGAGCTGCGAGGGAAGAGGTTGCACCCAGACAGCATGTTCTGACACGGTCTGTGTGGAGGTGCTTGCTCAGGGTGTCAGGGGTTTCCATGCTGAGGAATCAGGAACTGCTCAGGTGTATAATTTAGAAGTGGTTTGTGCATCGGTGTTTGGGAACATAGGATTTCCCAATTTTTCTGGTTTTCAGTCTTGTATCTAGCACCCACACTACCCCTTTTGGAAGGAGAACCATACCAAGTTAGTTTCCTGTAAGGAAGCAGAGCTCCAGTGTTTTTCCGCAGTGGTTTACCACATGATGCCTTTTCTTTTTTGCGAGAAAAGAAATGTTTAGAAACAAGCCCAAGCCACAGATTTCAGATAGGGATCTAGATTTTTTTTTTTTTTTAAATACCCTAAAGTTGGGAAGTGCTTTCCCTGGAACAACAGTTGGACTATGTTCAGCTTTCTAAAATAACCCTGCCCAAAATCCAGGCTCTGGACCCCACCCTCCAGGCTCATGTCTCTTTCTTTAGCAAATTGGAGTTCAATCTCATTTTGTCCGAAATTTTCACTTTGCAACACATTCTGGTTTTTAGTTTTGATTTCTTAATAATTCTTGGCTACTCCAAAACTGGTCTTTTGACCTCTCTTGCCCTCTCCACCAGCAGTTTCCCAAGCCTTGTCCTTCAGGGGTTAAGCAAAGGAGGCTTGAGAGAAACTGCCACTAATTAACTGTGACAGCTGAAATCCTTGAAATTGCTATTGAACTTGGAACCTTGTGTGCTATTGTTCTTTGCTCCTCTGCTGGAGTCTTGTGTGATGGTGGTTTGGATGGAAACATTTTTGGGCAGGTCCTTGGAAAAACAATGGGAAAAAGGCCTTTTAAACAGCCCTGTGAAAGCCAGCGATGGCAATACTAACCAGAACTTACAGATTTAATTTCATGCATCTGGAATTGGAGGGGAGCTTCCCCCCAGGTTGATGGCAAAAGTCCACCTGTCTGTCAGGGCTCAGGGAAGGAGGGACCAAACTCTTTCCAGGCATAAGGACTAACTGATGGTGCAGTGTATCTATCCAAGTGACAACTGTGGATCAAAAATATAGTTCGGGTAAAACAAGTTGATGTTTTCAGCCTACCAGTCAACTGCTGCTTAAAATTGTGAAAGTATGACTTATTACAAGGTATCTTGAGATGCTTTTCCACCATTCTTTCTGGTACCCATCATAAGCACGACAGATCTGCAAAAAGGCTGCAGAACTCTTGAGTGTTGAAATTTTCTGCTGGATGGCTATCTGTAATTGCTCTGAAGATCTCACAGAGAGAAAGAGAAGAAAAAATGAGTCAAAACTGTATCTTCTGTGGCTCTCAGCCACTGGCAAGCAATATTGGTTTTGGTTGTGTACATTTATTCCCTAACTCCATACAGTGGGCCAGTCTATAAAACTACTTTGCCATATTATTTCAGCTTTGTTAAGGGACACAGCTTGTGATCCCTCGATAGACACTCTATTTGTCTTTGTGGAATATTTTTGAGCAAAGAGGACTTTTGGATTTGGCCCAATATTTTTCTTCTGGGCAATTATGGTTTTCTGGCCTTTCCAAATGAGAATACGATATCCATGTGTGTACTTGTGTCACCCAGTCCTTCTTTTTTTAATTATGATGCTCACCAGATTCATATGAATACAAGCAGAAATGTGAGACCATGTCCACAAGCTGTCCTCCAGCTTACATAGGATTGTTTTCTGTTACCACAGAGCTGTATCTCAGGAACCAAGCAGGATGTACCTGCTAAGAGTGTTTTATGTTGCTGAAAACATTTCTTTTTGGGCAACCTGAAAATGTTCCTGTTGGGACCCACGAAGGTTGCTGTGCTCTAGAGAAGTTATCCCCAGACCTGCCTGCCTGCAGCACAGTGCTATACCCTCTTCCCTACCAAGCAGCACTCCAGTCCCCAGCATAAATGTGTTCCCAGGTATGGGACAAATAGAAATTACTTCCTTTCCTCAGTATTAGGTCTCGTATTAGCCGATGCAACAGGCACAGATCAGCTTCAGAGATCTCTGGAGTCTCAGTTGACCCTGGATGAACCATGTAATACAATAATAGTAAAAATAATACAGGAATATGAATCCTGCAAATCACTGACCATTTCTGAAAGTAAACTGGATCTCTTTTGAAGTTTTTTAAGATCCATTTAACGCTGTCTTTATGGCCAGCTTGTATGCTGTGATGGTATGTCCCAGTCTTCAGCTGATACAAATCCCAGAGGCTTTGCTAAAACTGTTGTTTCATTTTTGATTTACAGACACCTTAGTGAGACAGTCCCTGTGCTATTTCTATTCAGATAAGAAACTCATGGAAGTTGTTATCAGAGCATATTACACTCTTTTTTTTCTGACTTTGGAGACAGATAAGAAAGCAGCTCTTTGGAAGCCTCTTGAATTAGACTGATGTACTTTGATTTTTAAATAACTTCTGATTCGCCACTGTGATTGCTCTTGCAAATTTGTCAGGCTCTTAAAATTATTTCAGCATGTCTGAACAGCTGATTTTATTTGCTTGTTTTGTGATTAAAACTAATGGGAGCAGACCACAAATTCATGGTGTGTTTCCATATAGCAGGGCAATGCAGTTTCTCAGCCCAATTTTTACTAGAGGATATGCCCATTTTTTTTGCATGTATACTTACTTTCCATGTGTTTAGAGCGTCCATGGGGTTTGTTTATCCTCTAAAGCCTGACAAGAACACTTGTCAAAATATCACTTCTGTTCTTAGAGATTAAGAAATCATTTATTGTCTTGCCATTTGTTAACTTATTCTTAGCTTGATATCCATTTCATGTACTTGGTATGGACATATCAGTAACTGGAAAATTCAAGTTTCTGCAGAAAACTTAACAAAAGCATTTCTGACAATACAAGCAGGACAGTGTACAGCTCTGTGATCGTGGGTCTGTGTATGAGAAGAGCAGCAGAGTGGGCAGGGGAGCAAACAGAAAAGGTAGCAAGGGACCTGAGCTGCAGCCAGAGGTGTGCTCAGAGTCCAACCTAGAGAAAATAACACAGAAAGGGAGAGAGAATATGGGTCAGCAGTTGTTTGCAATAGGACCAGGTGTTGCCACATGTGTTATTCAATTCCTGCTCTGCTCAGAGAAACTAGATTTGGTTAATAAAGAGGATTTGAGTTCATAAAGAGGTTTTGATTATGGAATTAAAAAAAAAAAAAGTTAATTTCTTCTCTTAATTGAAATAAGTAGTGAGATCCCAAATACTATTGAGCTGCTGGAAGATAGCACTGCAAGAACCAGCTATAGGACTTCAGCAGCACAGAACAATAGTGTAATTTCTATAGCATGCGATGACTTCATCCCTGTTCTCTTGGACCTCTTTTGTAAGAGTAGAATGGCCAAGGGGAGGCTGAGGAAAAACAGCCACTTCCCCTTTCACAAAGCTCCTGCTTGGTACACCAGCAAGCACAAAACTGAATCCAAAGCAGGAGTCACCAGCACTGCTGAGCCAGCCTACTGCTGAGCCTGCCGGGGTTTTACATACCCCCTCATGAGAGATGTAGCTGGCCAGGATCACCCAGGGCACATGTCCTACTGGTCAGGTTATAAATCCTTGCACAGACTGGACAGCAAACTGTCCAAACCCATGGAAAAGGAGCATCAGCCTTTGGTCTGTGGTTGTTGATAATGGCTAGAAATGTTCATTTTAGAAAATGAGGTAAGTGTAACGTTACTATAAGGTGGAAAGCTTCCAAGCATGGTCCTGCCTCATGCCCCTGCTGCTCTTAGGCCTGAGACCAGACCTTAGTGGCCAGCTTTACCCTGCAGCAAATATTTACTGTGACGTTGTAGTCCCTCAAGGGAAAAAAGGGTTTATGATGGAAATGATGATGGAGTATTAAGTGCAGTGGTGCTCGTGAGCTGCACAGCTATAACAACAACCCCCAAACCGGTAAATAGGAAAAAGTCTTTCTCTGTCCAGATGGTGAGGCAGGCAATATAGCCCTACTGTACGCAACACCAGAGACTTTCCAAATCCTACTCCAAATCTTTTAATCCCTTCAGTCTTTAACGGTTCCAAATTACATCACCATTTCCTCCATTTCAGACAGAGCTTTACCCCTTCTGCTTCCTAGCTGCAGTGCAGTCTAATAGGGCTCATACTTCTTAATCTTAAATGGAAAAATGTATGGCAAATCAAAACAAAGCACAGTTTCTAGATCTCCACAGGGGGTATTGGGGTGGGTCTCTCATAAATCTGTATATGATTAAAGGCAGCTGCAGATTGACATGGACATTTTGAGCCTGTCAGTCCTTTGTGTGATGTATAACCATTGGAGCAAGCCAGCAGTGGCAAGCTGAAGACAATGAATTTCCTGCACTTCCTAGTCTTATCGCAGAGGACCAGGAAAGAGATGCCTCATCAGCCTGAAATTAGTAAAGGCCCTATAACCCAAACCCCAGCACAAGCACTGCTAGTTTTCAGCCTGGCCATTTATTCTAAAATCTTTCAATCTCTTGTTTCACTAGCAGTGAATGTGGAGAAGTACAATGAATTCCTTTCTGGTAACCTGAGAATATCAGCTAATGGAAAAAACAAAAAGTGCTCTGCAACTATATTAAATTTTCAGGGTTTTTTCACTCCCGCCCCCAACTGGCTGATGTTAACATTTTTCTAATGTCCTTGAGATTATGGCAAACAGCTTGCAGGGGGGAAAAAAAACCCCAAACCCAAACTCCCCAAACAGCTTGAACCATATCCTCAGCTGGCATAAACTGATGCAGCTCTCCTTTTTATACCAGCTGAGAAGCCAGGGTACCGCTGCTTTTATTTTCAGCTTTGCAACACAGTTACCGTAATAAAAGTAAGATATTGAGATAAATTTTGCTCCAAGTGACATCATAAGTTAGTGGGGAGCAAGAAATGTGTTGGCAGAGCTGAATGGGGTGCTGTGCACAGAGTCCATTTGGCACCAGCAGCCAGACTCCAGGATCCACAGAGATGCATCCAAGGACACAGCCTTGCATTTTGTCTCCTGTTTTTATGAACATCAAACTGATCTGTGTATTTAGAAATGGAGGAAGGAAAAATAATGATGAAAACAGACATCTGTAGCGTGGTGGCATTTCTGATTATTTAGCATGTTCCACCATAAAAGTAGTTGAGTGATTTAAGAATTATCTCACTGTCTGTGAAGTCCTACCCATGCTGGTATTTCTAGGCAAGCAGTTCCCCACTGATGTCAGAGACAAGTAACAGGTACACAAGCAAAGGAAAAAGATGTAGCTGATGGAAATGATCATGTTAGACCTCCAGGGTCAGCCCCACTCTTGCATTCAGATCTGAAAGTTTTGGCTTAGACATGAGTAGTTCAGAGGTTTTCAGTCCCCTGTGGACATTTGAGGAGCTGAAAATTAGAATAAAACACAAGTTGTCCCTAATGAGCAGTGAATGTCATGGCTGAAAGCTGTCTCAGGACATAATCTTTCACCCCTGATGGAGAAATCTTCCATCTGGGCAGATTTGACCAACTCTTGGCAACTTGGAACCTTCACTGCAGCACAAAGAAGAGAACATCTGGCTTACACCCATGTCTAGTTTTCCATGCTTTTGGGAAAGTCATAGCACTAGCTCACCCTCATCTATAACCTCTGCAGGACAATTCTGTATTAAAGGTATCTGATAGAGGAATTATTGGCTTTGGTCTTTATCAACATGGTATTAATATTTGAAAGACAGAGTAGAATAGAACAGAATAGACTATTTCAGTTGGAAGGGACCTACAATGATCATCTAGTCCAACTGCCTGACCAATTCAGGGCTGACCAAAAGTTAAAGCATGGTGTTAAGGTTGTTGTCCAAATGCCTCTTAAACACTGACAGGCTTGGGGCATTGACTACCTCTCTAGGACACTGTTCCAGTGTTTGACCACCCTCTTGGTAAAGAAGTGCTTCCTAATGGCCAGTCTAAGCCTCCTCTGGCACAGCTTTGAACCATTCCTACATGTCCTATCACTGGATACCAGGAAGATGGATCAACATTTGTTATTATTCTTCCACTTCAGGGAGGCAAGAAAGCTTAGGTTGATATTACAATACTTTAAGGTACATGGAAAAAAACATAAAGTAAAGTTAATTACTTTTTTTCCTTGACAAGTCATGAGGAAACATATGTACCTGCAAATGGGATGTATAAAGCAAGGAATTTATCAAGATGGAAGTTGCATAGACTGGTCAATGGGAGAACCTGAGATGAGGTTGCAGCAGTAATCTCTCCTCTGATTTGATAATTAGGCCCCTAAACCTGGTTTCAGAGAAGCACCTTCCTCTATTTACCATTCCCAGTTCAGATTGGTGTTCCTTTGGTGATGGTGGAAATATCTAACAGCATCTGGAAGGAGGAGGTGGCACCTAATCTGAGGCATGATTGTAGGTGTCCAGAGAATTTTGCTGGCAGGCACTAGGGATCCTAGCCACTTGCAGTGTGTGAAGTTTACAAACAGGAGTTTGGGGATCTCAAGTTTGGATTTAGATGCAACTGCCAAATCCCTCAAAGGTCTTGGTAAGTATTCATATTTTACCTGGGAAAAGAGATATTTGGAGAACTGCAAGTCCAGGGCTTAAAAGGTGAAGAGATTCCAAGTTACTAGGTACCTACTGATGTCAATAAAGTCTAAATCAAAAGGCCCTATTAAAGTCAGAAGGACTCTAACGTAGTCCAGAAGACCTTTTGGAAAAGCTGACTGCAGATTTCAATATTTACTAACTGGAAGACCTCACAGTTTGCATTTGGGGGGCTGAAAATTACTGCATGGAGTTTGGAAGCAGTCTTTTCAGAGGTGAATTTTAAAGACAAAACAAAGGTAAAGAACCAGAAGCCCACTGTCAACTTGTAAAACGGAGTAGTAATTGGTTTTTGGGCAGTCTCCCTGTATTTGAACACAGCTGCAGTACATACTCCAAATGGCTGTAGTACAAAAAACTTGGCCTGGCCTCAGATACCAGGCTTGGCAGCACTTTGTTTCAGAACTTTGAAAGTGAAATTAATGAGGAAGAAGTTGTTGAAAAAGGGAGCCAGAGAAGATGAGGATTGATGTTTTTGTAGCATGGACATCCTTGTAGCACTTATCAAGATTTCCTGCTTTTAATTTATTCTTGCATTATTCACCTGGAAAGAAAAAAAATCCTTAATTTCATGCCGTTCATTGGAACGTGCCAGTCTCCAAGAGATGTGTTAGCTATTTTCACATGGGAGTGGTTACTACTTGGCATCCTTTCTAAATTCAAAGCACATTGAGTCAAATTCATGTGTGTTGTAGAATACTCAAATCGCAGGATTTCCAGTCAGGATACATTTGGCCCAGTGTGCTCTGCCTGTTTTGGCTCCAATATATTATGAGATTGTTAGTTCCATTAGCCTGGAGGATCATACTCTTCTTTGGGCACAAAGCCCACTCAGGTCTCTGTGTACCACTAAACTAGACTATAAAGAATAGGTGCAAACCCTGCACAGGAACTTAACTGATCATTTCAATCTCTTTTTTGAGTTGCCCTTTGAAGTGATGGGCTTGGTGTGCCCTGCCCAGTCATGAAAGCTCTGAAGATTGAGTCCTTCTACACAGCCATGCTTAATTTTAGGAAAAGAACTTTCCAAAAACAACAAAATCCTGCCAGCCCCTTCACGACATTGCCCATGATTAAAAGTGCCCATTCAGCCAGTGTAGTTAAAACACCTGCACTGTTCTGCTGTCCGGGAAATGTCCTGCCTGTCTGCACCTCCAGCTTGTCCAGTGTTGAGCTTCTGTTGGGAATTCTCCAAACCAAATTCCTTTCCCCTTCCCAGGTACCACACATTCCTTGTTCCTGAGCTGCACAGAGTTCAGACAGTGCCCTCCCCTTATCAACGGGAAGTGCCACTTGCAGACAGATGGACAGAGATGTGGAACTCAATGGACACTTTGGCTAATGTCATGTGGATCCCACGTAGCAGATTCAAACATGAGGCTGAACATCACTACGGAAGCCTTGCTGTAGCACAACACTACAGATGACTGAAATACTGTCCTGGCCAAAAAGAAGCGAAGCACAAGATAGGGCCAGGGGTGTGTGTCTCACACTCAGTGCATAAGATTTGAGTGAACTCAACCCGTAGGTTACAGCCCAGAAAGTCTGAAATGACCCTCTACACTGAACTCCACAAAAACCTCCCTCAGTCATGCAAGTCTGAAATGGCTCTGTGTGTTGGACAGGTGGGAAAGGAGAAGTAACAGCAACACATTTTGCTGCTGTTCGAGAAGTTTTCATCAGGAACAGAAACTGAACCTGCTGTGATCGGGTGTATGAAGTTTCCAGGCATAGTTTTGCAACAGTCTTGAGTAAATCACTCATTTCTCATTTGCAGAAAGGGACTGTAGGCCTGTCTTTATCTATCTTACCCTGGTAGACTCAAAGGTCCTTAGTCAAGGCCATGGTTTGGAAAGAGCTAAGCAAGTTTGGCCAAGGCCCATATATGTTCCTGTAATACAAAGAAGGAAGAGCAGCAAAATTCAATGAGATTCTCCCTCAGGAAGGAGAGAGGGAGAGCGTTTCTAGAGCTGAATGCTGCCATAGTCTGTATTACCTGCAAAACTAGACTGAAGTTCAAGGTAAACACAGTTTCTTTTGCTGTTGTCTTTACTAAAGGCAAAAATCCAATAACTTCTGATAAATATAAAATGTAAATCTAAATGACTTAAGATTAATAAGGAAACTGGTCTCCCATCAAAGTAGCCAGTGCAGTTTTCAGTGTAAGAAACAGCCTATAACCCCTCCGTAGGCAATACAATTAATCAAATAATAAAATTATGCTAAGCCAGTGCTGATGATCATTTCAAGGGATAAGTATAGTTATTCTGGCTCCAAAATAAAAAACAAAAGTAGTTGAAAGTTAGAACATGGAGCAAATGGGCGATTCTGAATCCTCCCTCTATTGTTAAACTGTACAAATCTATTGCTTTTCTAATAAATAATCCCAGTGCAGAGCATTTTCTTGCCAATATTTTCAGCAGCAGAAGCCAAGCCAGAAGGTTCTGAAACCAACATATTGGCACGGGTGGTTTTTTTCTCCTTCTCCTAATATACCATGGAATCTAGTTAAATATTTTTCCACTCCTTACTTCTCTCTGCGTCTTCTGGAGAAAATGTGAGTCCTATTTCCTCATAAAAATATCTTAGCATTTGACAGGTTGGGTGTCTTTGATCCTGAAATGTTTTTGGATGATTTTTCTCCCCCACTTTGACTTTGTAATATAATGCTCCATAAAAAGTATATGCATATATGCAACTTTAAAAGGGGATCCTTAGTTGAAATTAAACTTTTACACCAATTAACCTCCTCCCAGTGCACTATAAAGTGCAGTAAAAACAGTGCTCTTACAGAGACCCTTGCAATTCTCAGATTGATGCCTCCCTGGCTGTGGAACCCAGAACATCTGCTTTAAATTAGCTCTGATGGAAGGTCTACTTGTAAATGCATGACTTAATCAGCCTTACTAAAGTAAATGGCACATACTGTAGCAGAGGGTGCTTCAGAGTCAGACTCAAACCTGTCTTTCTTTTGAAGCAGAGAAGGGGGGAAAAAAAAGGGGGGGGCACAGAGGGGGCAAACTTTAAACCAAAGGCGATTTCTGTTTTTTTCTTTTATGAGCTGACATTAGCAGACCTGTGGCTGTACCATAGCCAGTCTAACTCCCAAGCAACATGTGCAGCTGTACAGGGCAAGGCTGCCTCGCTCCTCCCTCCCCGCGCACATACGCCCGTGCTTTCAGGCCCTGCTTAGGCGAAGGCTGCAGCACGTTCATGGAGGTGGGTTAGGTAGTCGCCTTGTTTGCCTGCAGGCTCTTGGCCAACCTCCCTGAGAGTGTCCGGTTTGTCCTGAGAAAAGTGTAACAGCAGCTCATCCAGATGACTTTGCACAGAGAGGAGTCTCTCTGCATTGCTCAGACCCTGGTAACCTTTCCTGAGAAAAAGGAGCCACAGGCTTCCTGTTGCTTTTTAACAGTGGAATTGTGAAGGGTGAAGAATTGCAGAAGGTCCTTATGAGGCTGAGTGACTGGGCAATAAAATGACAGATGAAATTCAGTGTATGTAAACATAAAGCGATGCATGTGGGGAAAAACAATCCTAGATTCATTATAAAATGATGGGCTCTGAGCTGACTGCTACCACTAAGAACTGAACCTTGAATGAAAACATCAGCTAAAGGCTCAGAAGCCACCAGAAAAAAAGCAAATTGAATGTTAGCAATGATTAGAAAAGTAATAGTAAGCAAAACAAAAATCACTTCATCACTCTCCTGTGGTGGCTTGACCATGGCTGGGTGCCAGGTACCCACCAAAGCTGCTCTATCACTCCCCTCCTCAGCTGGACATGGAGAGAAAATGTAATGAAAGGCTTGTGCGTCGAGATAAGGACAGGGAGAGATCATTCGCCAGTTACCATCATGGGCAAAACAGACTTGACTTGGGGAAATTAGTTTAATTTATTACCAATCAAGTGAGAGTAGGATAATGAGAAATAAACCCTAATCTTAAACCACCTTCCCCCGCTCCAGTGTGGGCTCCTCTCTTCACGGGGCCACAGGTCCTGCCAGGAGCCTGTTCCAGCATGGGCTTCCCATGGGGTCACAGCCTCCTTTGGGCATCCTCCTGCTCCAGAGTGGAGACCTCCATGGGTCTTCACCATGGGCTTCAGGAGCATCTCTGCTCCGGCACCTGGAGCACCTCCTCCCCCTCCTTCTTCATGGACCTTGGTGTCTGCAGAGTTGTTTCTCTCACATCTTCTCAATCCTCTCTCTGGCTGCAATTGTGCAAGTTGTTTGGGTTTTTTTTCCCCTTCTTAAATATGTTATCACAGAGGCGCTACCACCATCGCGGATGGGCTTGGCCTTGGCCAACGGTGGGTCTGTCTTGGAGCCATCTGGCATTGTCTCTATCAGACATAGGGGAAGCTTCTGTCAGCTTCTCACAGACGCCACCCCTGTAGCCCCTCTGCTACCAAAACCTTGCCATGCAAACCAAATACACTCTCTATCCTCAAATAATGTGTGCTGTTCTGTCCCCTCATCTGAAAAAAAGGATATAGTAAACTGGCAAAGGTTCAAAAAAGGGCCCAAAGTATGATCAAATGTTTGAATGACTTCTGTATGAGAAATGATTGAATCTGGGAAAAGAGACAGATTGGGGATGGGGGTACAACAGGGGTCTACAGCACCACAAATGGTAAGGAGTGTGAGTTTTTCAGAGGCTTCTCTTCAGAGGCTTGTGCTGTAAGGGGTGATTTTCATAGGCACAGCAAAAGTCACCTTCCAACAACTTACCAGCTCTCAAGTTCTCCTCTCAGAAGGTAAGAAGCACACAGCTGTTCACAGAAAAGGCTCTAGAATTGTTTTGACTTAGATAAAACCATATGTTTCTCCCAACCATATTCTTTTGAAAGAGACAACTCCTTTGTTTTGAATAAATGCATCTTTTAAAAAGTTTCAAACATTCAACCTGAGGCTTATGGAATATATGAGAAATCTCAGTGCATGTAATTACATTTTCACAAATGATAAGCCATCAAAATCAGGACATGAGAATGGAAAATGCTGAGCAATTATAAGAACAGGCAGTGCAATTCATCCCACATGTGCCACAATTAACATCAACATTATTTTTTTTCTTCTTTTGGAAATACCTGTACTTGGGAAGAGAGAAGTTTGAAAATGACAAGTGTACACACTAAGAACACTGGAAAAGAAAAGTGTAAAACGTGGATGCTATGTTACCAAGCGTTATCTATTTCACTTTAGACAGATATCTTTATTTTCTACAGTGTGCTTCAGGAATGTGCATTAGGGCACGAGACTGGGTCCTGGTGGATTCAGTGGAACGTTAATATATGCTTAAGTGCTCCCTTAAACCAGATTGAGGCTTTTCCAACCCAGAAATCATATGCTAATACAAATCTCAATAGGCATGTTAATTTAACATCACTGTTTGTATCCACACTCACTGAAGTGGGTAGATATAGACTTAAAGATTGAGATAATTTAGGGTCAGTGTGAGCCATTAGATTATCTTGTCTGGTTTATTGAAGAGTAATCTACTTACTAAGGGTAACTCTCTTTTGAAACCAGTAATTTGAGTTTGGCACAAGACTCAACTGGATTTGGCTGAAATCTCTTTTCCAGAAAGGCTTTGTGTCCTGATCTGAACACATAAAGAGATAGAAAGCCTCTCACTTTCTTTGGTGACAAGTCCCTGTGACTAACTACTCTATCTGTTCGATATTTCCTTCCAAGAGTTAAAACTCTTTCCTCCACCTGTGGGTTTTTGTGATGCCCTTCCTTTTTTGAGCTAGAGAGCCTTCAGTACTACATCATTTTGATGGATAGACACTTCTCAGTCTTCTGTTCGTTTTTGACGAGTGAAACAACCTGAGCTATTTAAGTGTCTATCCGTCATTTTCTCCAGCCCTTGATCAGCATTTTTGATGCACAAAAACTCGACATCCAAAACATTAAGTGGCCACTCCCATTCATGTGGCTTACTGTATCACAGACCACACTTCCCACCCTACGTATGGCTGGTTGTTCAGAAATCCTTCTGATACCACCAAAAGGCTTAGATTTTATTTTTCTGAACGGAAATCTCTGCAAACACAGCTAGTGCACGTTTGGCAAGCAGCTTTGTCTTCCATTTCCTCAGTTGAGATGTTTGAAACTCTTTGTCTGAATTGCTCTACACTTTACAATATAAAAATATGGTTTCTGGGAAAAGCCTCCCCTCCCTCTGCTGATTCCACTCAAAACAGAATTAAATCAGAGTTAAATGGCAACTTTCAAACCCCAGTGTTTCCTGGGGGCCTGCTCTTTGCTATCAATCCATCATTTCTTTACAGCTCATTTTCAAATGCATTTGTTAGAAGTAGAAGTTATTCTCTGGCTACGCCCTTCTTTATGTCATAAATCAGTCGCTTCTGGCCTGCCTGGACACTGCTCAGTACTCCCAGTGCCATTCCTGCCAGCCCTCACAAAATGCTGCCGGCTGAGTCATACCTCAGCAAAAGGTCTGTAATTGCCCAATTTCATGTTATTTCTTTTCCATTAGACAGCTAAACTAGGGGTGACCATTTACATTTTTTTGGGTAATACAGACTCTAAATAATGCCTTGTTGCTGTTTTCTTTTCCCCCTCTTCTACTTTATTTCTGTTTTATTCATTATATGTGATTTTTAAAAAGCATTTATTTAGCATTGCTCTTTTAGTGTTAGAAAATGGGAGACATATTGATTGGTAGTTGCTCATGTGAAGTTGTTTAAATAGTACTTTAAAAGACATTAAGCAGCATTTCACATCAAAAACCACTCAGACACATGTATTTGGAAAGATACAGACTAGACTCATATTTCCTGTATTAAAATACTTGTATAAAAATATGTTCTTTTCTGATTTATCAAACAAGCAAATGACACTCTGGAGAGTTTCTGGTTCAGACATGAATACCTAAACAAAATCTTAGTGAATCATTTGAACTTGCTAGAATTTTCCATATGAAGGCCATTAGAAATGTATCAATATTATGGTGTGTGCATATTCAATACATGCCTGAAATCTGTATTGCTATAATGTTAGCTCTTGAGATGTACAAGTATAAATGCACACGAGAACACCAAGGAGACATACGGAGAATATAAATTTCTTATTCACATTTGGTTTGCTACACGCTGACAAAATATTTAGCTAAACTTATCTCCCAGCTCAGCACCATAAATTTCAGCTGAGACAGGAGGAACTCCTTTTCACGTAATTGTTTTGCACATTTAGGGACAAGAAAACACTGAAGTGAGACCCACTGAGCAGATCTGAGCAGATAATTTGACCCATCTGTAGGATTTAGGAGTAGGTTGGAAGATGTCAAAATGTTTTAGGCAATTTAAAAGTCATGTGTCTAATTCAGCCCTCAGATATGGATGCATAAAAAGCTCTACCAGATGTTGTAAGAAGATAGGGAATTGTGGCAGACATGGAAAAATCAGAGTGAAAAGAGAGGACAGTGTACACATTTTGGCTTAGAATAGGAATGCAGGTCCTGATCTGAAGTCCAAGGGGGCTGATGGAAAGATTCCTATTGTTCTTAAAGGATTTTAGCTAATATTTCCTAATATTAGCTAAAATCCATTAGAGGCAGTGAAGCACTGAAATATGACAGCCACAATGCCTGATACAGATTACAAAGATTTTGGCTTAGGCCTGAATGAGGTTGAGACAGATGTATGGACAATAAATATGTGTGTGTGCATAAGCGCATGCATCTCTCTATCTATATATATGTATGTTTAGTACAGGTTTTATGGACTTACTCTCTGGCTTTTCCAGTTTGGATGATGTTCATTTTCTGTCAGTCATCTCATAATCCCTTTCAATGAACTGCCATTGCTTGATTTATTTTTAGCTCCAATTTTATGTGACCAGAGATTCTATTTCAGAAATGAAGCCTGGGAGAAACATGCTCTAGCCCCACAAGTGATCATCCCCAAGTATGGGTGATGGGTTAGGTGGGCTTCTGGTCCCAAGGCTGCCAAGGAGGAGCTAAATGCCCATTTAGGCAGAGGGGAGGAAAGCCGCCTGAATTGGTGGTACTATGATGAGGAGCTGTGGCTTGTTTGGCTTCTCAGATAGGGGATCTCCTAAACTGTAAAAGAAAATAAAAGTAAGTTCCTCTATAGGGTATAAAATCCCTGAAAAATTGTTCATGAGAAAGGACAGGAGCTGGATTTCCCTTTTTACCACTGGAAAAACCTGGCACAAACTGTGGACAGTGAAGAACAGAAACTAAAGATTTATTTGCTCATATTGTCAAAGATCAGAAGCTAAAGCTTAGTGATTAGGACAGTGAGATTTGAACAGCTGTGGAAAAGAAAGGCTAATTAGGCACTAATGAAGGAGAGAAAGCTCTGGCTGACTGGCAGACTGAGGGCTTGGCTAATGTACGTAGGAATCTCTCAGCGTTACTCCTGGTCACAGAAACCTCCTGTGAGTAAACTGAAGTGCTTTGGGAGCAGGGGAAGAGCCTGGTAGAGAACACAGCTGGGTCTGGTTACCCTTCAGGTACACACCACCCAGTAACACTGAGCTGTGACCACTGGTTGGGTGCCTGAGGAATCCTGGAGATTGCTTGGGTGAGGAATTCACCACAAGGTCCAAATGAGTCCCATACCAACCTTATAAGAGAGAGGGAGGAAAAATCCCCTAGTATATATTCCCTGTGGTTTAAATTTTTATAATGTTAAATTTTTTCCATAATCCAAGCGTTTGAACACCAGTTGATTTTGGACATTTTAATGAAATATCTCTTTTAAAAGTGATTTATTTTAGGATGGTAAACCAGACACCACAGGAAACAGCTAGAAAGCAGCTGAAGGAGCAAAATTAGACACAGTTACAGTGCTACCTCCACAGTGGGACTCAGTGCAGAAGGAATTTCTCAATTCAAGGTGTCTCTGTCATGGTGTGGACAGAGCTCCCCCTCCACTTTCAGCCCTTCTCAGTTCTCAAATGGAGCCGTGGTTAACGACATGGAGAGGCTAAGGGAGAAGTGTGGTCTCCTACAGCTTGTCTAGCTTGGGGTTTGGGAGAGGACAGGCTTCAGGGACAAAGAGGAGACTCTGCCCTGAGGACAGTCCTGGAGATTTATTCCTTCTCCTCTGCGTGTGGAGCTCCTGCTAGTTCTTCCAATGGCAACTTTGCAGCCATTGCAGGATTGAACAGGATGTGCAAAGTCACAACCTC
>NW_010318547.1:25041-28248 GCF_000700745.2 Antrostomus carolinensis | reverse complement strand
GGTTGCACAGGAAAGTGTCCAGGTGGGTTTGAACATCTCCAGAGATGGAGACTCCACACCCTCTCTGGGCAGCCTGTTCCAGTGCTCTGTCACCCTCACAGTGAAGAAGGTTTTCCTTAAGTTTGTGTGGAACTTCTGGAGTTCCAGTTTTTGCCTGTTGTCCCTTGTGCTGTCACTGGGCAGCACCAAAAAGAGCTGAGGGAGCTTCACGCCTGGCAGCACGGCCATGCCCAGCATGAGGAGAGCCAGCCTGTGCTGAGGGAGGGAGGAAAAGCAAGGAACAGCTTTTCTGATTGGCTGCCCAACGCACAGGCCCTCCTCCAGGGGGTCAAATCAGCCAATCCCAGTGGGCGAGAGGGAGAGCAGGGTTCCCAGCCGCCTCCACCACAGCTCCAGGCCTGTGGCGTTGCCCGCTGCCCTCTGTGCTGCCCAGCTGGGCTCAGGGGCAAAGCTGAGGGGTGTGAGCTGGAACTGCTGCGAACATGGCCAAAACTGATAGGGACTGGGGTGCACCGGGGTGTGTGGGTGCGAAAGATGGGTTGTGAGGGTGGGGTAGGAGGCAAGGTGATGCCAGGCTCCAAAGGGCTGAGATCTCCTGGCAGTAAATTAGATGGAGAGCTCATTGCCTTGTGTTCAGCTGCTGGGAGGATTCAGAGATGAGATGAGAGACTGCACATCACACTTCGGTCTCCTTTAAACTCTCTTTGGCTCAGGAATTTGCTTGGTGGTCTGTGCAGCTTTCTTGAAGTCAGCGTTCCAAGCTCAGCTGTGTGGTCATGTGGGGGAAGGGGTCGGGCTGTCACGATTTCATTCAATCAGTTAGTTGTTGCTCTCCAAATAGACGTTGTCACGTCTTGTTACCTTATGTTAAAACTGACTTTTAACAGGCAAAGCTGAATCGAAGCTAACCCCTCACAAGTCAGACGGGGTTGTTGTTTCTCTTCCTTCAGGTTTTTGGGGCAGGGAGTTCCTCCCTTGTAGTGTCAGAGCTGCAATAAACTCAGGGAGGGCAATTTGTGACAGTTAGCAGCAGTAGAATACCCCTCCACCACCACCAACATGGGTCTCTTACGATGGGTTTCCAGTCTCAAGCTTATTTGGCAAGTACCTGTCCCATCACAACAGGCCTAAATGTACAGATTGTACTGGGGCAGCTTCCCTCGTTTGTGTCGGGACGTTGTTAATGCTTTTGCAGATCTCCAGTTCATATAAATGTCCACCTTGAGTTAGCTAGGAAAATAGCGCCAGGAATTACGTACAATTTTCTAGTCAATAGTGAAAAATATTCCCTTATGGACCCTTGGATTTCTTAGACCTCTTCAAAGGCAAGGCAGACCGTCCACTTCTGGAACAACCGTTAACCACAGGATTTCACTCAGACTGGTTGTAATGGAGAGGCATTGTAGGCCAGATATCACATGAAGTGCCTCCGTGCAAAAAGAGTGTCTTTAGTAATTGTCAGTGCTACCATGTGAAAAGCTTAGGTGATATATTCTATGGTTCTGCATCAGACATGAGTGTTGCTAGATATCCTCCATAAACTGAGACCTGAGTATAATAATCAGCACAGTGATCTCCAGTGTGGCTGTTTTGCTCTGTAACTGATATATGAGCACATCTAGGTTCATGTGGGTGTGTGTCTTTCCATGTACTCCTGCAAGTATGGGAATTAACTCCATTTCTGTATTTTATTTCATAGGAAGGGCCAGTTTCCTGCACTTACTGCCCATCAAGAGTTTGACTCTGCAGCATGAGACCTCCAGAATTATGCCTTGTAATTCAGGAACTTCCAGGTTTGTAAACCCTCGAATATTTCCTTGTTGCCTTTGTTGTTCCATATTTGCTTTCCCTTTTATATCTCATGGCTTTTTTTTTCAGTTAAAATATATGCTATGATGGCCTGGGATAAAGTATGTACACTGTATCTGTGTGTGGGGTAAACTAGTAGAAGTTACTCCAGAGTTTCCCTTTCGGTAAAAGGGCTTTGTGACATGAACATAAATCTTTGAAGTATGTGTTGAGCCAGCTGCTACATCATTTAAAAATAGTCAGGTTGGTGCCAACAAGACAGATCACTCAACTTGGGGACCATAAACAGAAATCAAAGGCATGCGTTAGCAATGCCCCAGTGTTTGTATGGTTCCACGACAAACCCTCTGCCCCTTCTAGCACGTATGTGATGGTGTTACAGACTAGTCTGCTGTCCCTTTTATAATGTATCAATGTCACCCAGCCTGGGAAGGTGCCATATGTTGGAGGCTGTATGAAGGTGGAAGACATTTTCTAACTTTTTATGTTAGATTGCAGTCAGTTTTCTCAGCTTAACAATAAAGGAGAGGTTTTAAGAGTTCTTGTTCTTACATCCTCAGCAGCTTGGGTGACATGCCATTTGGGTATTAAATACCTAAAAAGGGTCAAAGCCTATGAAGTGGTCAAAGGGAAACGAAACAAGGTTAAAAGTTTAAGCCATGATGCATGGTAGGCAAGGAAAACTCATATTTTAAGCAGTCTAGACAGCATATTAGCAGAGAAAGCTTACTGTGTTGTACCCTGTTTATGGGAGTTTTCCATAAACTGCAAAAAATATTAGGAATGCAGCATAACCAAAGCTTTGCCTTTTCCTGTTGAGAATAAACTGTTAGTCAGTTTATGGTCAAAGAGCATGGCACCTATGCACACTTAATTCAAGTAAAAGGGCCACAGGGCCTTAGGAGAAAAGATGCCAAAAAAAAAAAAAAAGTTATTTAAGATTATTTTTTCCCCCTCCAAAAATAAAAGTAATTTACATATCTGTCTGGAGAAAGGTATAACGTAGCTATTAGTGCTTTGGAGCAGATTTAGGAGGCGACTGCAGTATTTGGGCACCTGTGTTTTTTATGTTCACATGTATATATTTTCTTGTTTGCAGAATGAAAAATATGCAGCCTTGATTCATTTACTTTGCTCGGCTTGTTTCAAGCTTTTTTTTTCTCCTCACTGAATAAAAAGCAAAGTATGTGTCATTTTCAGTCTATAAATCTTGCTTGCTGTGGGCTAAGTCCTGCTTGCAGCTCTTACTTAGAGTAAGTTAATGAGGCCAACACATACCCCAGGGCAGAATTTGGACCTCTGAGGCTACCTGGATAAAGCTGCCTAAGTGGAAGGATGGTTAAAGTGCTGGCTTGGGACTTGACAGACTTGGGTTCAGTTCAGCTCAGCTCTGCGATG
>NW_010318547.1:0-25008 GCF_000700745.2 Antrostomus carolinensis | reverse complement strand
CAGGCTCCATGGCTGTGCTCCACCATGGTCCTGGATTGCAACACTTGCACTCTTTCTTTCCTCCAGTTTTGGCTAAAAAGTTACAGCTTCATGTGCCCCTTTGCATCACTACAGAAGTGGAAATGATTGTTATTTTGGTCTGATGTGAATGCCAGTTCTTTGGGGCAGAGGCCACTTTTTCTCTTGATTCCTTTCAAGAAAGTAAAATTATCTGAAATACGCTGTCAACAGCACTGCCATCAACACACCTAATTATTGAGGTACCGTTCAATTAGCTTTAATCAAGGAGTTCTTGCCAAACCTCACTTGAGAAATACTGCCTTTACCCCCTAAGGTATTTAACTAAAAGGAGGGCACTGAAATAGCTGCCCACATGGGTGCATATCTAAAATACAGCTGTCATGACAGTTTTATGCCAAACACCTCAGCTATTCCAGTCCTGTCTTTCACTTGAACAGACTGACAGGCTAAATTGTGAACACGTTCATAGTCCTCATGAAGAAGAACCCCTGTCTGGACTCTGGCCTATAAACCACCACCAGGGGTTAGGTTTTTCAAGGAACACAGTATTCTTCAGGAATTGTTTCTGAACTTTAGATCAGGAGTTTAAAATACTGCAGTGGGATTTTCAAAAGCTCTCTTCGGAAGCTGTGTAGGGCTGATGCAGAACAGTTTTGTAAAACCCACCGTAAGTACTTTGAGTCATGCTGCCCACTTACTTACCTGCAGGTGCTGATATATACTGAGCATTTTACTTAATCCTGTATGCATGCAAACACTGTAAGGTTATCAGGTTCAGTTTGATTGTGGCTGGATTTGTATTTTATAAAGATGAGGCCATGAGAAGAAAGAACAGGGAGAAAAATCAAGTGGGAATGAGAAAGAGGAAGGCAGGAAGATTGGGAAAAACAAAGATGTGGGAGCTATGTGAAAGAGCAAAAGGGGGATGGAGAAAAAGTATTAATTAAAAAATATTATGTCTGTCAAGTTTATAATAGGCCAGCCTCAAAAGAAATGCCTGATCTTATACAAATGCTGTGATACTGTGAAAATTTTAAATTTGAATTATATGTTCTTATTACTTGTGTGTGTGTGATCTTAGAGCATCACTGAAAAAGGACTGAGAAATAGAGGAGCAAGCAGCTGTTCTCTTCCAGGAAGATAGCTGGGATTTGAATCCCAAATAGGATTATAGTTTACAGTGGCCCTTGCAACAAAGTCAAGGTGCTGCAGGTCCGTTCGCTGGGATGGCAGGCTGCCATCTCAGAAAGAAAAGTGAACTTTTCTTCCCGAGAGGGTAAGGATGTCTGAACTTCTAACAAGGTAAGCTCAGGAAATTGGAACAGAAATCTCACTGTGAAGATGAGATGAGGGAGGATTTTTAGCAATGTGCAGTGATGAGTCATTGCAACTTCTATTAATATAATTGGCATGTATGTAAATAAATTCACATGTGCTCTTCTGAAAAGTTAGCTCATGAGGTCAGTCAGCAATAATAAACCAAGAAGAAATGCAGTTTCATAAAAACAGTGAGCAATGGCATTATTTTCCAGGCATTTTAGAAAGGAAAGGAGCAACTTGGTCATTGGCAATGGAACGAATGACTATGTGTATCTCAGAAATTGTCTGCTAGCTCTGCACAGGTATGTTTCATGCACTTCAGAAACCACATTCATTTACATGTGGTTTCATAGAAAAGTTCACTGAACAAATCTGTGCTTTCTCTGATTGCTTAAGGATAACATATGGTGTGTAGCTATATGGCCAGTCCTGGGAATGTGAATCAGCACAGCTCCCTGGAGATCAATGGAGCTTCTTTATGCTATACCCGTTGAGGATCTGACCATGTATAACAGGAGCTGGATGAAGTCCTTTCATGTTTCAGGTAGTGTTATACATTAGCACCATCATGCAGGGCTGCCTTTCTCCCCCCCTCATAAAAGTCTGAAACCTGTTGCCTATTATGCCCCTCGCCACCCATTCATAGTTCAGACACCCTTGAGTCCAACACTGTACAAGAAAAAACTTGTGTTCTCTGAACAAAAGCTGCTGCTGCTCTTAGGGTGGGACTTTCCAGACTTATGGGTTATCCTAATAAAACCCAGGAATGTTTTAAAGGCAGTAGCATTAGAGACCACCAACTATTTTATTGTTGAAGCCTAAAAGAAAAATCTATTATACCTGAGACTGACTCTGTAGCTGTTTCTTTTAGCAGGCTCCTTAGAAAAGTAGAAGGGTTGAATTTTTACAAGGGCATTAATGCGTTATTTTAGATTGCATGAGTCTGGATATTTACACACAAATATGTAATAAGTGTGTGAGAAAATAAACTGGATTTGGCTTCTTCACATCTTTATAACACAGAAGAAACAGTATAAACAAAGAGCACCAAATCAGTATGGCTATTGTTACTTTCCTAGATGTTTGTCTGTCCTGCCCTCATCAGTGTAACATGTGAGCAAAACATATGTACATGAAATAGGTTAAAACACACATTCATCTTCACAATCATCCCATGAAAATAGATCACAGTTAATAAACAAACAGGGAATTTTATAGGTTGAAAAACTGCATCACCAAAACCTGAAAACCTGAATCACCTCAAACTGGTTCAGTGAACAATTTCCATTGACATGAATGGACTAATTAACCATATCTGATGGGTCGGGACTTCCCATGCCCAAGGCTGTGTGAGAAGGTGTCAGGCAGTGAATGGAGTTCTCTTGAGAGCCAAACCAACACCATGCACACCATTTATTTTAACACTTGTCCTGCTGAAGGTAATAAAGCAGATGATGTGAAAGCAAACCATGCTCCACAGTTAATGAAAGTGGCTAGTGGTGTCCTGGGCATGTGACTTTTAATTTTTTGAAAAGTTGTTGACAGGTTTGGTTATGGTACCCCAAACTAAATTCAGTGATCCAGATGCCTCATCTAGGTTCCTAGATGGTCGTATGGTTATGCAGAACCTCCTTCACTAGCCTTACTTTTTGCCATTGATTATGGCTTTGTTGGTCAGTATGTTAATATTTCTTTGATGAAGTACTGTCTATGGAGGATGTGAATATATAATGCAGATTTTCAGAAGTGAGGATTTAACTACACAAGTGTTGCTTGCCTTCTCAAAAGAGCGATGTCCAACTGTCTCTCTCAATAGAGGATGATATATGTAATTGAGAAGATCTGAGCCCAGCCATAAAACTCGCTGTAGCCCTGACACTTGAGACATAGGGCCAGGCTGTCAAACTCTCAGACAAAGAGCAGTTGTTCAAAATACACTGAGGGAACCCGCATCTCTGCGTGCGAATGTCCACCGCAGTGTATGCGGTAGCCTAATTTACACCTACAAATCCCAGTCAGTATTTCTCCTGCTTGCTGATACTGAAGGTTACAGGAACTGATCTGAAAGGAGGCCTACAGAGCTGGCTCCTTGCCTTCCTAGTTTAGAGGAAAATTCCTGCCTATTTGGCTGTTTTGAAGTTATACTTCAAATGACAGAAAAACAGAAATTAAAAGTGTTGGATACATTTTGGGCTTATATTATGGTAGTTTGATTTAAATTAAAATGTGATACTTGACATGGGATTACCTCTTGAAACTTCCTTGTTTGATTCCCCCTTTACATCAGAGGGGAGAAAAACAGACACAAAGAAACAGTGATGAAGATCTAGAGATTTAAAAATCAGCTGGTGTACTTAGTCCAATGTATTCCCTGATCTACCCACACATTTATTCTCTTGCTCGCACACAGACAGAAATAATTCATCCCAAGATGCAATTGTGCATCTGTTTTATATATTTGACTAGTCACTTCAGAAATATTTTTAACTTGTGGGGAGCATTTACAAGTGTAAGAGCAGGAAAGGTGACAAATATAGGTGAGAGTATACATTTGCCAGACAAGAATAATGAGATGTAATAACTATGGACAAAAATCTACTGCTCTGTGATCCCTCTTATATGTAATCCCCAGCAGGGATTCCATGATTTCACCTGGAAAGTATTGAGAGGTTGTAAGGAAAACCTGCCTGTTAACAGAAGGCATAGGTAGGAGTCAGGTTGTCTACATCCACATCTACAGTAGCACAAATTTCTACTGCTTGGTTTGAAGGTAATCTCAAGCTGTCCATTTAAATCAGGCCAGCTGCTATTAGCTGCTCATCCAAACCAGCACATGACAATATGAAGCAATAGATAGGAATGTACAAGGGAGCATAAAGTCTAAATAAAGGACCCTGTCACCTTCCAGACAAACCCCTTGTTTCCTCAGGTGAACTTTTGCCTTCATTCCTACTCAAGAATTCTTAATCTTCCTACTAAAAATCAAAGATGTTGGCCTGTCTCTGACAGCAACCGGGTCTTAAATAAGTTTCCTGACAAGCTGAAGATCCATCTCTGTTCTGAGCCCCTACTTCTTTCCAGGTTACTTAAACTGACAGGGATTTATCTTCCCTTCTAATCTGAGGATCCCTCCTGACAGGGCTGCAGATGAGGGAAGGAGGCTGGCCACAAAATGCTGAAAAGTGAACTACCTCCAGCTTCCTTCAAATCCTTTTCCTAGTCCCAAAGGAATGCATTCAGGAGGCCAAATGTCTCAGGAAGCAGCTGCCACACTAAATATTTCTAGCTGGGGATCGGTCTTGAGATGGTGGGAAAGTTGAACTGATTTGGAAAATGTTAGTGGAATCACCTTCGAAACCAGCTTAGCAGAGAGCTACCGCTCAGCTCATGTTTCAGTGGCGTGGAGGAGATAAGAAACCCCCCTCACAGTGCAGAGGCAAGGAGCTTTTAGCACTTGATAGTCACATCTTGTGTAGGGTAAATAAGCAAAATTGCAGTGCTTCATTGCTTTGGAACTGGGATGGTTTTTTTTCTCCTCCTGAAGGATGACAGTCCATTTTGTGCAGTATACCCAAGGGGTGCAATGTCAGGAGCAGATGTCTCCAGCCATACATTTGAGAATTGCGGAGTTAGAGTGGGATTTAAAGCCTACTGTAGTCCCTGAGATTGTGTTCTGGTAGCGCTTCAGGGGTAAGGTTGCATCCCAACGTGGAGAGCATGTGTGTTCATTACACGGGAAGAAAAGCTGATTGCTTTAAGGGCTTGCTCTAAGACATATCTTATGTCCAGAGACCTTGGTTAGTGAAAGTGCAAATGCTGGGCCAAAAAAGGCAATAAAAAGCCTTGATTCAGCATATTTATATCAAAACTCATCAACTGTGATTAGTTTATTCTCCAGTTACCACAGTTTTGGGGGAAGTAAGATTTATTTTTTGCTCTTTTCTTGTCTTGGGATAGATGATATCATTTAGGAGACTCATCATCACTTTTTTTTTTAACATAAATTCTTGTAAAAACAACGTGTCTCTGTTGTTCAGAGAAACTCCAACAAAGTTTTTTGGGGGGGATGAAACCTTCCCAAATTTTGCTTCTCCTAATCCCTGAAGTGTTTTAGGAGCGCTTGCAGAGCAAGAGAGCTTGCTACTTTGCAGTGTTGCAGGCAAGACCGACCTCTGCAGGACAAAGTGAAACAAGTCTAAGGAAAACTAGACAGAATGGCACTGTGGCTTGTAGCAATAACAAGTTCTCCCATTTTTTGGGGGGAAAGTCTTTCCTCTTTCACTATTTTCTTGTGTCAAACTCATAGTGTATGTTTACAGAAAGGGGCAGGTGAAATTTTTGTGTGAGCTCCAACCATCCTCAAAGAGGGTTTCATTTCCTCCCACTGATGCACAGTGATGGTTGTGAAGGGTAATAAACTCTTCCCACTACTTTTATTCAGGGTGAGAAGCTCCTTGCAAAGTGGTTGTTGGGCCCTAGGACAGGACACGCTTTCCTATGAATTTGAAAGGTTGCACAATGGGGAAACTCAGTGTAACGGTGAAAAGGGTATTAAATTTTTTTCCAAGCCCCCTAGGACCAAACCTGAGATGGGGACAGGAGGAATGTGTGTGGCAGATCGGGAAGTGTTTCTCCTCCTACACTATTTTCTTGTGTTTAAGTCTTTTTTTTCTTTTCTTTTCTTTTTTTTCTTTTTTAAGGATCCTGGATCAAAAAGTTGCCTTGACTGTTTTAATGGCTGTTCTGGTTCTTTTCCTTCTAATTACTTGCCAGTGCCAGAGTGAGTTGTTCTTGTATAGTCAGCACTCCAGATTCTTTGGAGACCCCAAAACAGTTGAATAAAAGCTAGTAAATCTAACAAGTTGCTCAGTGAGCAGTGGAAGTTGTGAAGCCAGGCTTCCTGTACCTCCCCAGTGTGGATGCTTTGGTGTCTAATAACAGCAGTGTCTCTGAAGTGGTTGCATGTGTGGATTCTCTGATGGCTGATAAGAGGTGAGCTCACACTGAGGTTTTTCTCCTCTGAGGACTTTCTGACTTCGATCTCTTCCGTTTCTGATGTCTGTGTAAGAAATAGGAACTGGATGCATTTGAGTCCTCAGCCCTGCTGTAAGGTTCGGTTGAGATTGCCAGGCAGATTTAAGAGCTCTACAGGGAGAGGGAGGGAATAGCAAGGGTTGATGAACACATGTGCATGCACACACATGCGCACATAGAGCAGTTTGGTGACCCTTTAAGCAGTGACCCTCTCCCTCGGTGCTCACTGCGAGCTGCGCATTGCTCTTCTCTCAGTGTTCTTGGCACAGGCGTTTACACAGCTGGGTGGGGAACTGATCACACTTTAAAATGTGTGAAAGATTTGGTTTGGATATTAGCTTTGGGTTAATAAGACTGCATGGCTTATCTTCTTTTCAGTCAGCAGCATTCCCTCATCTGATTTGCTGCAAGGCTGGACAAACACCTCCTGCAGAGGCAGAAGTGGGTGGCCAGGAGGACTGGGGTGAGGGGCTGCAAGTATTTTTTCTTTGCACTGGCAGTGCCTGCTTTAAATGCACACTGGACTACAGCCACAGACACCATGAGGACACAACCCCTCTTTCTTAAGGAAATAAAGCTAAAATTATCTATTAAAAAGTGGTGGGTTTGATCCCTAGCAAAGGAAGAATAAATATAAAACCAATGGTCAAAACACGAAGATTTGTTTTTCTAGCAACTCTAATTTACACAAAGAGATATTTCTTTTTGCAAGAGTAATGAAGGGGGCAGACAGAGCAAAGAGGTTTTGCAACTACATCAAGCTCTCAAATGTAGAGCTAGGCACAAGAATTTTGACAAAAAAAATCAAATTACCATATAAAAAATAGCAGTGGGGAAATCATGGCAAATACAATAGTCCTGAGGAGATAATCACACCAAAAGCATCACCTAAGGATGCTTAAACCTCCATCACTTGGACTCTTGAAGTTGGTACTGGATACTGTTGGATGGAAGAGGTAGCGTTCCTATCAACAGCAGCTTTAGGATATGTCCAGCTTGCTTTTCATTACATTTGTGCGCCCTTCTCACTTTTTAAAATGGCAAAATAGCATTATTGAAATTACAGCTGAGTTCTAGGCAAATGGCATGTCATTGCTCTGGATACGGGAGTGTCAAGGAAAAGTTCTGTGCTTATGTTATGTGGGAGATCGAATTTGGCTATCACAGCGATTCCTTATGGCCTAAAAATCTGTTAATGTGTCACTGCCTGGGCTTTGGCTACTGAAAAAACAGGTGATTGTTGAAATGGAGCTTTTGAGACCTGCTTTCTAATTTCTGGAAAGTTCTCGGTTTCCAGATGTATTTTGTATGTGGTTCTTTCTCTTTGGCATTGAGAAGCACAGCCTTGGTTCTTGCTTCTGTTGCGATGGACTGGTAATCTTCAGTTCTGTTCCCACTGATTGTTTTTCAGAGCCACAGCTGGCAACAAAAACACTTGGATTCTGGTTTGGATGTCACATTTCTGGACCGCTGTGGAGTTTCAGGACTTGCATCCTGAATGGCCAGGAAGATCTCAAGTCCCTGCTATTCTTTCTTTTGAGGGTGGTGAGACACTGGTCCAGGTTGCCCAGAGAAGCTGTGGATGCTCCTCCCTGGAAGTGTTCAAGGCCAGGTTGGATGAGGGTTTAAGCAACCTGGCCTAGTGGAAGGTGTCCCTGTTGATGGCAGGGGGGTTGGAACTGGATGATCTTTAAGGTCCCTTCCAACCCAAACCATTCTGTGATTCTATGATTCCATGATTTCTTGTTCTCTATCCCTCTTACTGTCTGTTATTTTCCTTATTCCTACCATTTCTGAAGCTGCACTGTGGTGGTTTCACTTGGCTAGCACTGGGCTAGCAGCCAAACACAGCCGCTCGCTCACTCCCCCCCACCAGGGTGTAGGGGAGAAAACTGAGGGTGAGGTTAAGGAGACTCATAGGTTGAGATAAGAACAATTTAATAATTTAAATAAAATAAAATAATACTGATATTAAAATAGTAATTATAATAATAATAGTAGTAAAATACGTTACTGAGTGACACACAGTGCAATTGCTCACCACCCGCCGACCAAGCCTGGCCCGTTCCCAGATAACGATCCTGGAGGAGTGACAATCCCAAACTGAAACTGCAATCCTGGAAGAGTGAGAGCCCGAGGGAAAACCAGAGAGAGCCAAATAGAAGATTTCCTCACTAATATGCTGGACATGGCACAGTATGATATGAAATATCCCATTGGCATGTCCAAATGCCTACTTAGCTTATTAATTTAAAAATTCCTCTCTCCCTTAGATCTTGAGCTTATAGCCTAACAGAACACAAAGTCCTTCACTTCCAGCGACAAAAATGCCAACGTTGGTATGTTATAAGTGTTTCTCTCATAACAAATCCCAGACTGAAACCGAAATGCAGCGCTATTCTGGCTACTAAAAAGAGACCCAGCCCTGTCCCAGCTAAAAACCAGGATGTGCACAAAGCCAGAAGAGGAAGACAAGCTCTCTCACTGAAAGAACTGGCTGTTTCCACTTTACGTTGTATTCATGTTGTGGCCATCAGCATGCTGCTTTCGTTCTCCTAACCCTGCACTATGCTGTGGGATATTGTTAAGGAAGGACTTGCACTCAAAATACTGTTTTGGGAAGAAGTGTTACTTCAGGCAGAAAAAAATGACAAACTATGAGTACACGGAGTTCCCCTTCCATAGACTGTATAGTTGTGAGCACCGTTGGACAAGCTGTTTTGGAGTTAGAAATTGGGAAACTCAACAGTGTCATGGTTGGGAATCATCTGACAACTGACCACTGTTCTGCTTAGTGCCAGCTGGCAAACACCTACCAGAACCAATGCAATGGGAAAACACAGCAATGCTATGGGAAAACACACCAATACCTTTGTTATTCCGCATATTCCTGCTTTAGCCTTTTACTGAAAATTTAATTATGGTCTTAATTACTCTTCTGTAGTCTATGTGCTGCAGAAATCCACTGGAATTGATTAAAATGCCCATATTTTTTTCCCCAAGGCAAAGTACTTAAGCAACTGATTTGAAGCAGGATTTCGTTTTGATTATACCATAGTCACTGGAGTCTTGAGCTGCTTCAGTTCCCTCCTTGCTTCCAGGAGCCTTTCTTTTTGAATAAGCCCAGTCTCTGCTCCTCAGCCATCTGGCTTTCAGCTCTTCAGCATTTTCATCCCTATCTCCTTCATATGCAAGCCCAGATTACAGAAGTTTGTTCCAGTTCCAGATAAGTAGTAGCTGGGTTTTTCTCTCCCGGCTGCCAAAACTGCCACAGTCCATCACAGGAAACATAGTCCAGCTACGCATCGCAACCTACAGAGCCTTGAAGTACTTGGCCTGTAGCCCCTGTTTTGGTGAGCCATGTGTGCAGAAATGTATATTGACCAAAGGTAAATATCCCAGGCTCCCAACAGGAAAATAAAAATGTGTCTGCAAAGATGATTACAGAAATGGATGTTTTCTTTGCTGAAGACATTGCATTTTTGCTATTCCACCAGAAAGTCTGAAGCAATACTAGTTAAATATGAGGGGTGGGTTTCATTTGCCCAAATCAAAGTACCTCCAGTGTAGTCCTCTGCACTGTGCTAATATTCTGCATTTCTTTATCATCCATGGAGAGAGAGGTGCAAGGAGTGTGTGATTTATCTTACTGAAGACATCTGAAGCAGTTCAGATGAACTAAACCTGGACCTGGCCTAGTTCATCTTCATTCTCTCCAGTGATTAAAAGGAGCATAAAATTATTATGAAACAGACCTTTTAAGTGCAAAATCCACTCAAACTCCTTAGAGAAATAAGATGTCAAAATGCCTACAACTGTTGGTTTTGTTACTTCATTTTTTTTCACCATGCTCAGGCTGAGCTCCTACTTGTTGTGAGTATCTTAGGGTGATTCTAGCAATCAGGTATTGCAACTGTGACATTATTACCATAAGCCATAGCTCAGAAATGCCTCCAGATTAGCTAAAATGTGCTTTCCATCAGCATCAGGTATCTTTTTGTTTGCAGGGAGGGGGAAGGGGAGCAAACCCCGTCTTTTGCAATACAAAACTTAACAGCCTCCACTTGTGTCAGAGTTCCCGTATGACTCTTATAGTACAGTGGGATCTTATGGAACAGAGGATCTTGTTTCACACACATCTGTCTTTTTCGAACCCATATCACCAGAACAGCAAACACTTGGTTTTAGTGACCTCCTGTGCCAATACTCGTGTCTCATTGGGAAGGGAAAGGATTTTCCTCACTTGGCAGGTGAATATCTAGATTGTGTCTCATATTCCGTCCTCTCAGAGCCAAGGTCTGCAGAACATGCATTATGAAAGCAGCAGCCTGAAGGCCTCGGGAGAATGAGCCAATGTTATTAAACCTGTGCTTTTTTTCCTTTGCTACAGTGTTTTTCAGCCTGTAGTCTGTGTACCTCTGGGAGTCTGTAGAATACTCCCAAGAGGTCCATGAAAAACAACAGCAGCAAGCCTGTTGTCAGTTGGTTTAAATTCTCTATACAAGGATATATACCTCTTTAGGAAAAAAAAAGAAAAAAAAAAAAAGAGAGGGCTTAGAAATTGAAAACTGTTGAAATCTGCAGATTCATGTTACAAGGAGTAATTTTTCTAAACACTTAGATGCGTGAAGGGTCAGAGGGTCAATTATTCTAGCTTGGTGGTTAGCACAGTCACTCGGGCAACAGCAGTTGCTCCAAAAAGCATTAATTATTTTGTACAAACAGGAGAGACTGAAAAAGGCCTTCCTCCAAATATTCTATAGTGCAGTCATTTCCAGGAAGGTGAGAAGCTTGAAGTGGGCAGGAAAAAATATGAAGTTTAGCACATCTGTGGGGAAAGTTCCCACCTTCTCTATACTGGATATATAAAAACAACACCTTTCCAAATATCTCTCTTGATGTTTTGTGCTGGGTGGGATCTGGTAAATGTTTCCTTGTGGCTGAACAGTTTGAGTTGTAGATGTGCTCAGCATTGGGATGGTTCTACACATGCCCAGCAACAAAGAGACAGTGAGGGTGGGAATCCAGATGTGTAAGTGCAAGCAGCACCGCATCTCGGGTGCTGAAGGTCTGTGTTTGCGAGCTGGCCACCAGAAGATGCTGGATGATTTAAGCCTTCCATGATTCACCCGAGGCCACACAGGAGGTCCTTGGTAGAGAAAGGATATGAGCCCGAGTTTGCCAAATATGAGGCCAGTACCTTAACCACGGGACTGTGATGTCTCTATTAACACAAGAGAGGCAGTGACCAGGTCAAGTGTCAGCAAGAGACACTTTTTTTTTCCCACAGAGGGTTTTAAAAGGGAATCATCAGCATGGGAGTGTTACCAACCAGTAAGCTGTGCCAAGGGGAAAGAGGGGGAGGGCAAAGCCCTGTGTTGGATGTGCAAAGTACAGAGGTGGTGCAGAAAGAAATGTGAGGTTAGATTTACAAATCCATGAGGGATTGGCAAACAAAGAGGGTTACTGCTGCTCTATGATGTGCTTCCTGTTGGATTTCCATATAGAGTTGATAGCATCCTGATGAGAGGCAAAGATGGGTTCATGGTTCTAATAGAAACAATATTTGGTTTAAAAAATGGATCACTTTGAGGAGGAACAGCTTCTTATTCTTTGAAAGAGCTGTAATTGAAATCAAGACAATCCACTACTTCCCAAGGGCTTTGTCATACTGTTCAGACATCCTGAGGAACCGTAATTGGATTTTTACCATAAACAAGAGTTAAGAAACATGTTTCTTATTTAGGTTGGTTCATGTGTACATGTCCTTTTTTGCTTCCCTGTTAGTCAACAGAATTTCTGTTGACACAAGTGGGAACAGGAAGTAAATATTTCATGTGGGGAAAGGCAAACCTCCCAAAGTTCACAGAACTCAAAACTTTTAACCTGTTTTGGGGATTTAGAAGACAAAATGTTTACCTTCACAAACTTGTTTTGGCTGTAATTGAAATTCATTTTCTCTCCTGTGCCATTTAAGGAGACTACATTTAAAGAACAAACAGATTTTCTAGGGAGCCAATTGATGCATTAAGAAGGCTGACAAAAGCAAAGCAGCCACAGAACAGTCCTATGTAAAGGATTTCTGTATGTCGTGTCCTCAGACTTCCTAATGTTTCCTTTGTTGGAAAGTATTTTGGATTTTTATATTATATTAAATATTAAATTCTATTTTATATAAATGCAATAATAAATATTAAATAATTGTAGGTTTGTATTTATTATCTTTTTTGTATTTATTTGTATTTTTTGTTTGTATTTATTATATCTATTGAAGCCTCTGTGTGTTTCTCTCCCTTTTCATTTGTTGTCTCTGTCAACTTCTTGCAGCAATGTGTGTGTGTTTTGCATTTTCTGGTGGGTGGTTATGGTCTGTTCAGAAAACATTAATCCAGAAATGTGGAAAATAACTTTCAAACCTAATTTATTGGCATTGTCAAAGAATTTGGAAAATTTTCAAAAAAGGTCAAGACAGCTGAGAAAGCAAATGTTTAAATATGCTAAAGTTTGAGTGATGGTGAGTTATTCTTCAAACTCCCCTTTCGTGTCATTCTCATTTTGATGCTTAAAGCTGAGTCAGTTTTGCAGGCAGGGTACTGTGAATGTGAGTGAGTAAGAAAGATTCTTGTTTGGATTATGGTAACAACCAAACAACTGGCAATGACACATGATACAGAGGTTTTCTTTTTTTTGAGTCATGAGGTACTGAAGGGAAGAGCAAAAGTTGAGCTTTCAGTACTAACTTTCCATGTTCTGACAGTTGTGTATTTGATTTCTCAACCTTATGGTTATCTGCTAACCCAGAAAGACTATAATGAGGGTTCAGAAGCACAGTGGGAAGATTGGTTTGTAATGTGGTCCCTGAAAGTAAATAGTGTGAAAACAATTTGGCTGCAATATTTTAAACAGTGGCTTGAACTGAAATAGTTTTTTATTTAGTAAAGAATAGAACTGTTGCTAAATCTTCCAGTTTTTTAACCTACGTGCAGAATTTCTGTGTTTGTTGTGGCTTCTAAGGAGTTACATTTTCCTCTTTTATCTATTCAGAAAGTTTTTGAAGGTATCAGTAGCAAAAAAAGAAGAAGGGTGTGTGGTTTCTGAATGCAATGCTGAAAAGCCAGACCCAAGTCCCGTGGAAATCTGTGGATATATTCTGACCCCATCTACTTGAAAAGTAGGTCTGGATTCACAGTGGGTCTGAGTCAAAACCTCGTGAAATCATTCTGAGCTTTCCCTTTGACTCCAGTTGTCTTTGGCTCATGTTCAGTGAATGGGGAGCCAGTTGACTTGTATTTCTGACCCCAACATATTTTTATTTATTATGAGTGGACACCAGCTGCTTCTTTGTTGTCTAAAATACACTGTCTGCCCTTGAACTTTGACATTTTTCTTCCAAGAGGATAATTTAGACTTTGTCCATGGTTTGCCAAACCAGCAGGGTACATCATACTTTTAGACTTCCGACAGACCGTGAGTGGCTAATCCCCCACCTACCTTTGGAGAGATACATGAATTAAAATATGAAAAGGCCTTATAAAATGGAAGTAGTGATCAATGGGGCCACAGTTTGTGTGATTACCTTTGCTAATATGTTCAATTAACAGTCTTGTCAAGGACAACCTGGTTTTGGTCATTCAACCTTACTTCATTTAAGCTGATGGTGCTCAGTATCCAACAGTGGGATAAACCAGATTCCTTAGCTTTGTTTGTTTTGGCCTACCGTGTCTCTTTATGAGGAAAATGGTCAAAGTAAAGTGCTTCCTCTGTGTATTTTGACAGGAAACAGTACTAATATGCTTTCCTTTTGTCGTATGCCTTGCTCTTTTCTCCCAGTGTTGTTTAAATATTTTCAGTCCAATGACATATTTATTAACCCACCACTCTCTGCATGGGGTAAGACTTTGATTGGCCCATCTGTAAAGACTCTCGGTTAAGGTGGTTTTTTCAGCAAGAGTTAATAATATTACTACTATTCACGTAAAACTCTGAGACAATCTCTTTAAAAATGGAGCACATTTATCTAAAACAGCTGGTTAAGAGAGCATGAGGGCCCAGCTAGAGTCAGTAAGGTCGGGGGTCAGGGTTAACACCAATCTCTGTGGAACTTTGAAGCTGACATTTTACAGATTATATGTGTCTCAGTGCACAGTGGGCATGGCATATAAATTGGTCTTAGAGGCCCCTATTTGTTCCCTGCATTTTTATGAGCCCACAGAGTTGTTCTTTGAAGCAGCACACACAGAAAATAAAAACTCATTTTAATGTTGTGGAACTATTTGCAGTAAATCATGTTAACATCCTGGCTTTTCTTGCGAGAGATGCAGTGTGTTTTTCCATGGCTTTGGGTGCTGTGATTGCCTCTGATTTAATCCTGTATTTTTCCTTTTATTCTTGCTTCTTACACCTTGTCTTCTCTCCTGTCCCCCACTTTGGTATCTGCACAGTTATCCTGCGTGCCTGGCTGGTTTTAAGCTAGCAAGGACACCTTCATTTTGCTTCCTGCAGTGACTTAGCTATTGTAAGTGTTTACTCTCTCCTCTATAGAAAATCTCCTGGCACTATAAACCTCTTGCTATTGTATGGCACTGTAGCCTTGGAAGAAAGCATCTTATTTCAAAGAGGCTAAGTTCCATTCTGGAACTAATTATATCATTTACTTTATGGATTTTTTTTAATTGCTAGGTGTTTTAACTGGAAAATGCTGAATTCTGGAGAGCCACAAGGAACAGACACTCTTAACAGAATCTGCTGGAGGTATTTTAGCCACCTAATTAATTTTCAATAAATGCTTCCAATAGGTAATTTGCTTCTGGCCAAATGTAAATCAACTGGAGACAAATAGGGTTAAAATTAGAAATGTGTGATGGGGACAATGTTTATGGACAAAATAACCTGGCACTCCTAGAAATAACTTGCTGACAGTAATAGAAAATTAGACCACACAGATGTTAACAAAAACTGAACATGGTGTGTCACATGGCCCTGGTAGAGTTTCTCCAGCTGGACACACAACTGGCTCCTGTGTGTGGGTCTCACCACACATGGCCTGCTTATCCTTCACCTTCCCTTGGTATGGGTTGGGCATAACATGACCTCAGTCCTCTACCTATCTGGTGTGCTTTCTAAGGTGTCTTTTCACTGATCTCTTTTGCAAAAATGGATCTTATTGTCCACTTGAAAACTCCACAAAGCCTCAAATACACTTCAGCAAGTATGAATATCCTCTGCAGAGCTCCAGGTTTTTATGTTCTCTAGTCTTGGAGGTCATATTGTCAGAAGCACATAATAGCTGAAACACAGAAAACTGATGAATAAAGTTTTCAAGTTTTGTGAATTAATAGTGGTACTAATCTACACCAGCTTCTGAAAGAGAAATACAGATATAAAAAAAAACCAACACACCACTTTCTGCATTTTTTTTTAAAGTTTCCTCACATCTGTCAAATGCTCTTTGTTCAGAGTCTTCTAATTCTAGGATAAATCCACTTGTCTTCTGCAGAAAATGCAGTCAGTACCTGTCTCTCCTTAAAAGGGCTTGTAGGAGATTCTTTCTATAACTTCCAGTCTCCCATGCTGGGTGGACCTTGGGCAGGTCTGTCAAATGGCCAAGGTGTCCCATGAGGCAACATGCAGCCTCAGTCCCTTCCTGCCCTTCAATTCAAACTATAAGAAGTTAGTCTGACCTGGGCAGAAGCAGACTCTTTATCCATGGAAACTACCATATGAAAAGAGGATTGTTAAGGTTTAATGTCTCTTTGTCTTAAGTCACTTACCTTTATAATTTAGAATAAATTAGACAACTTGGTTCAGAGAAAAATACAAGATTGGTGTTACTTGCTGCTGAGTGTCCCTGTGAGCTGTGGATACTGGAAGAGCCTTCAGAACAGATACCAGCTGCTGTATAAAAAGGGAAGCTGGCATTCGTGAGCAGACCAGCAGTAGTACTAATAAGACATGGTGGACTTGCAGTGATAATGCTGACCTGAAAAACAGGCCACAGATAACTATGTGGTATGGGACATGACAAACATAGGCTGCTATTAAATTAATGTAAGGACAGGTGACCTTTGGAGGCATGTGATTACCCTTCTAGAAGGAAGCTTGCTTATATCTTTAGCATTATCTGAAAGCAAAAGTCAATGACGTGAGCTTGCAACTTGTATAAACTTCTCTAAACATAAAGATGACAAAGTAAACTATGACAACTCTCCTGGCATTTTTCTAGTCTCTGTTACTGAAAAGATCCTCACATGGTGTCAACATTTCCCTAAATTTTAGTGGGTTTAGGTCTGGTCGTGCTCTATAGATAGGATCTCTGTCAACTTCAGAAAAAGGGCTTGGGAGCAAATTTATTGGTTGATCTAGCAATAGCTTTTAACACTGTAAAATCATGAGGGGGTCTGGAAAATTTTGTTCATCTTTTTGAAGTCATACAAGTTTATTTCTGTCACTTTATTTTTCCGTGATGGCCAGTGTATGGAAAATGGCAACATATCAGACTCCATTCCTGTCTCAAGCAGCCCCAAACAAGGTTGTGTGCTGGCTCCCACGCTGGTTTCCTTCTTTTTCTTGGCTGTGCTGGTGGAGGCATTTTGCTGACATTGAGAGAGGAATATTTATTTAGTTCTATACCAATGGAAAGTTTCTTCATCTGCAGTGCTGCTCATCAGAGATCTTTTTTTCAAATGACTTAATGCTGGTAACCTCTTCAGTTAAGACATTTGCTTAAGCAGTGACCATTTGCTGAGCAGCCAGTCAAGTGGGTTTCGTGACTGAACAACAGGATGTTCATGTCCGTCCTGTTCCTACTTCTCTCCAGTCTGGGAGAGCTTTGCTGGTTAGTAAGAATGCTGTCACAGAAACTGCTGAGGAGATTAGCCATGGCATGGCTTTCTTTGCATTTTGGCTGTGGTCACACCTCTGTAGAACAATGTTGTGAAACGAAGCAGTAATTATAATGTCTGTCAAAATGTCCAGTTTATACTGTTCCTTCCTGGTTACAAGACATGGATAACATACTGTCGCTCCATCCAAATACATAACCTATACAGCCTGTAGGCTTTGGTCTGGCCTACTTGTGAGTTTAGGTGGTGGGGTGAAATACCTAGTACCCAAATCCTTTTACATTGACATTTTTTTCTCACTGAGAGCTGAAAATGGCTGGACACCTCACTATACAGCTTGAAAATTCTTAAACAAATACTTTATGATCAACAAAACCAAACCAGATGTTCTTATTTTGCTGGGATAATGCAAATCCAGCTGGAAAGTGAGATGGATTGACCCCCCCCCTCCTCCCCCCATGAGGAGGCAGCAGCCCACAACAGAACAGAGTGGTGGCAACAGTGCTGTAAGCATCTCTGAAGAAATTGTGAATGGTACAAAAAACGAGCACCATTCCTTGACACCTCTGATAATTCCACCTATTCCACATCCAGCTATTCTTGAATCTTTTTGCACAGATCTGGTTTCCAACATTCCTGCCCAAGTTGCTTGTTTTCTGGATTCATGTATGCTGGAATCAGCACGAACTTTCATCATTTTTCATGCGATAACGAGAAAGGCAGGCAAGAGCTGAATTCAACAGGATTGTGCAGCTTGACACAGAATCCCATTATAAACAGATATTTTAGATGGGTTCCCCAGAGCTATGTTCTAAAGTAGTTTAAAAATGGATAAAGGAAATAACTGGCTAAAAAAGATTTTGTAGAGCTGAGGACAGATCCTCAGCTGGCATAAATTTCTGTAGCTATGCTGAAGCCAATGGAGCCAGGCCCTTTTATACTAGCTGGTGATTCAGCCCATAAAGTTGTCCTTTTAATTCCATCATTAATTATGAGCCGTATGCTTTAAATTCATAGTCAGACAAATAATTCTGTACTTAACATTGTGACTAATGATGCATTTAAGGGTTGCAGGAAGAGGGATCAGTAAATCTAAAGACCAATATCAGAGCAATACCCCTGAGGCAAGATAATCTGATTCAGTAAGGCACTTTACACATATTTTTCTGCTGTATCACGGAGCGGATTGATTAATTAACCCTGAATCATATTTAATAATCAAGACTCAAACAATCAATGATGTGTTCCAGGAATTATGATTTTATGACCCATCTACCTACAATAGCATGTTGCGTTTGCTAACACTGTTTAAGATGAAGTTATCATGAGCTCTTCTCACTGCTAAAAGAAGTGATGGTCATAACGTCAGAGAGTTGAATCAGTTTTGGATAACAGAGTCATGACAGTTGGAGGACAGTTTTTCTATTCCTAGAATTCTATTAAGATAAATGATAGCAGGTTTTCCTTAAGCTTGATCCTACCCAATAGTACAAACCAGTTAATAAGGGACTTAGAAACTGCTGGAAATTCTTTATTTTTTAATTTATGGACATTTGATACAGTGCTGAATCTATATATTGCCTTTAAATCTAAAAAGCATAACAAAACTCTCTACATTTTCTGCATTGAGCTAGATGTATTTAATTAGCAGTAAAGCACAAGGCTGGGAGCCAGGAGGTCTGGGTTGTAACTGCTGTGGGGATCCTTTGCAAGCCTTGCCTTGCCTGTCACCTGGGAATAAAAGCCTCTCCAGGGAAGGCTTGCCACGATGGAACTTAATTTATTGATGTTTTTAAAGCACTTTAAAGGACTGAAATGGGAGGCACAGGAGAAATGGGAAATGTGTGGAACTATTGTGCGTCCTAGTACCCTGGTGACTGTTAATGATGGGCATATTTCAGAAAATCCACAGAATAGCTTAGATAGCCATGTATTTGGGTACATACCAAACAGAAAGCCTGTTCATGCTGAAATCAATAGAAGTCCTATGCTAAACCTAAGGAAAGCAAGACCAGTCCTTGTGCTGGATCTGTGTCAAAAAGTGTTCTCATAAAGTTTTCTCACCATGACTGCCTTTATCGCATTGAACTAGAAAGTGCAAAGGAAGAGGGAAGCAAAAATTGAATCTTTTTTAATTTAAAAGGAATTTTGTTTTTAATCTCAAGACAAGCTTTTCTTGAATGCTGTGCACAGATTTGTTTTACTTTGCTATTGCCAAATTTCTTGAGCTACTGCCAGTCATAATTCAATTGAGCTCTCATGTCGTGATTAAACACGTTAAGTGAATGAATGAAGATGGGAAATGCCAGTGTATATAAATCACAGCAGACTGCCAGTTGTTCTCCATTTGCTTCCTCCTCCTCCTCATCTCCCCACACCCATGATCAATGCTGTTTCCTGTTTGCTCTACTCAAATGGAGATGTGGCCTGATCCTGCCTTTCTTACCACTTAGTTTATAAAAGCCTCTCTCTTGTTCTGCCAAGTAGCTCTTGTTTCTGGGGAAAGCCTGAGTGAGCCCAGCTGTAATGCTCAGGTGAGTCAAATCCAATGGCTTCTATTAAAATTGCAGGGGTATGTCCACATCAGTGTGAAAAAGTCACCTGAAGAAAATTTAGCTTGACATTTCAGCCTTCAGTCACATGAGAAATGCCATTAACTTACATATATTTGTTCTCATGTGTCTACCTTAGCATTGGCTCCTACCCCAGGCCAAAGAGTCTTTAACCTCATAGTTAGTGCAGAAAAATGGATAGAAAGCTGGTGCTACATTTCAGCCCTGGTTGATGAAGATAAAGAAACATGCTCTGGGCCTCTGGTAGCTGTTTCTTCCTTTGCAAGAAGGTCACAAAGATGATAAGCGAAGCACCAAAAGAAATGGTAAATCACTCAAGGAAAACTAGATCTATTTTGTTTTGTCCCAAAGTGTTTCATTATAATCATAAACTATAAGGTGTTAAAGGGGTTAACAGGTTCTCAACTCATTGTCAACTAATTATCTTTAAGGTGTTGTCATCACATACTAATCGCTGGGTTAATGCCAGTTCCACCACTGGGAGGTGCCCAACCCCAGGGTGACCTTCTCTCACCTAACAGATGCTTACTTCATTAACTTCAACCACCACTTGCACAAAATAAAGCGCTTTTAGGAACTTTCATCTTTTTTAAAAGGGCAGGGGAAAAAAACCCTAATAAACTGGCAGGCTGGTTAGCAGTAGGGGATAGCTTTAGCTTCAGGCACCATGGGTGGCTAAGATGTATGAGAAACAGATGTAAGGCCTTTGGTGATAGGTCTGCACTTTCTATTTATTGACAAATGAAATAGGCAATAGAAGGCAATTAAAAGCCAATGATTGCACACAAACAGTGCAAACCATAACAGCGGAGAGGAAAGAAAAGCAACAACACTATGGGACTCAGCTCGTTCGGGGCCAAGTGACATTGATCTGGGAAGCACAATTGTGATTTCTTTGTAAAGAAAATGTTTTGCATGTAAAACTGAAGAGGTTTGATAGTTGTTCTTGGTTTTGTATTCTGTTTTTCCCCAAGTGCTGCCTGGTTACAAGGCACTTTCCATTTGTGTGACTCATTTTCTTTCTGGGGTTCAAAGAGGAGTTTTAGTGTTGGCTTTAATTGATGGAATGAAATAGAAACATAATCAGATGCGAATAAGCAGCAAAGGGACAGTTTTTTCTTGCTGGGACTGAATGTGTCAGTGATTTGACATCAAACCACAAGTCTGATAACCTCTTTACATTTGAATGTTTTCTTAATAGGCAGTTGAGACCTGGACATGAAAAGGTAAATTCAAATGCCCGTACTCAACTTCTCTAAAGAGAGAGATTTATCCCTTTTTTTACTATTCTTCTGTCTTCAGGAAATAAGCTTGCAGGATAATTTATCTCCTAAAGAACTCAAGGAGTGTGTCTTCTGCTTGTAGACTGACCTCCTGATCCCAGAACATACAGACAGGCAATGCAAGGAAGAGGAGATCTTCCTTGTAGGCATTGTAACAACCACTTTGAACTTGGAGTTGGGATAACACCTACTTTTCACTTAATATGATGAAGGTGCAAATCCATAGGCCCAATTTAAATGTGTCTTTATTCTGCAAACTATAATTTTGCACCAGAGGCAAGGGGAAAACCAGCTCACCCTCCCAGGATGATGTTACGGCTGAACAGAATCTCATTAAAAATCAATTCCTCATGTCCATAAAACAAGTTTATTTTATCTTGTGGGAGCCTGCTGTTAGCACTCACACAGTCCCATTGTGTGGAATTCTTGCCTCTAGTTGTATGCCAAACTGCACAGTGGACCATTAACGAGTTTCAATTTTATGCTAAGCTTTTCAATATTTTTGGTGTCATTTACTGCAGGTTATTTTGTCAGCATGTGGTGTCTTATAACATATGTTATTAATAGTGATGACATGTTTAGGTTCTGAAGGTTTAAACAAGACCTCCAATATTTACATTTATAAAACCGGGAAATGATGAGAGCGGGGCTGTGATTGGCCACTGAAGGCTCCAGCTGTGCAGGTATTCATCCTAACCCTCGCAGGTCAAGGCTCGCTAGCCAACTGTCACAAAAACATAATGCAAAACACATTTTATAAGCACCACAAGACAAGTCAATACATATTAATTATGTATTAATCTGCCCCTTTTGCAGAGGGCAGTAGGAAGCACATGTGTTTGGCCTTGTGCTCTCTAGTACCCCATATACCCACAGTCCCCAGGGATGAATGCGTCCCTGCCTGGGTGATACAGGGAGCAAAAAGCAAGGTAAAATACATTCCCTTACATCTCAATAAGAGAAGTTTGAGTTAATGCATTTTATGTCTTATCTGCAACAGATTAAGAATGGGCAGATGCTCAGTAACTATGTTTTTGTTGCCCTGTGGTAATTCAAACTGCTGTAAACTTGATGGTGTCTCTGGGCCTTTCATTTACAGGGCTTTTACATCTCTGTCTGTGTTCTGTTTGAATAATAGTATTCGGAATTTTTAGCCACTATTATAATTAATAAATAATGATCTCAGTAATTTAGAAATGCCATTTTTGAAAACTAGGAAGAAAACATGGTATGTTCAAAGTATTGCTCATCTTGTGTGTGTGTGTGTATTTGGGGGGAGGGGTGAGTGCTTCAGTCCTAAGTAGGAGACATAATTAGGATGATTAGTCGAGGTTGACTACACTGTCAATTATGGGGAGCAAAGAATGGTGCTTGAGTGATGCTAGGAAATTATTCATGTCTAGAAAGGATAAATAGAGACTCTTAAATGAATTATCATATATTGTATTTGTAATAGCAGCAGAAAGAGCCTCATTTTGTATTTCTGGTGCACTTAAAATTCCAGGGCTAGGATTTTCAAAAGGACACTTTCAGTTTTATTGAGGCAGCCAACAACTATTGACTTTGCTTGCTTGACTAAGCTTCCCTTAGAAATTGCAGTGACACTGGTGGAGGTTTTTGGTTCACCAAAAAGTGCAGGCATGGAAAACTGCAGCTGAAAGTGATGCCTCCTGTGCACAACACCGAGTGGCTGTTGTTTGTAAGAGGCAGGTGGAGGCAGCAGGGAACTGACGGTCACAAATGTGCCTATGGGCACAGATGCTGAACTTCCCGTATGTTTAACAGAAGTAGGCACGGGCATGAGACCTCCTGGGAGAAAACAACCATTTGTCATTCTTTACTTGTACGTTGCTTGGCACAATAGCAACCTTGAGGGCATTGAATAAATACAATGTATTGAGTAAGTAATAAGCTGATGTTTCCTTCTGATCAGACAATTATATCAGGTTTTGAAATACCTTCTTTTTGTAAATGTCCTCTTTACCCGAACAGAACAAAATGTATTGCACTTGGGAATCAAGTGCAACACATTCATGCATGAAAATCACAGTCCTATTTGCCGTATAAGCCCCAGCAATACAGGAATGTCACTGCTTTTCTTCTGTCGAGTTGAAGGCAATGGCTCATATCTATAAAGTGGCCTTGACAACCACTAATCTTTATACCACATTATTTCCTCAGGTTTCACTACCTAAGAGATATCTACAAACCTTTTTATATCCCACTGTTGTTTGGTGACTGAGGGTGGCAAGTAAAGGACTGAGCAGTTATTGTGCTTTATATAACTGTGATGTTATTTACTGTAATCTCAAAGGCTTGAATTAAAATACAGATAATAAAGAATACAACATGACCTCATGCTGATATCTCTGAAATGAATAGAGCATATAGAGATGGTCATAGAGCACAGCCAGGAGCTTTGTGACATGTCACTTGTTTGGATCACCAGGGAGTCCAAGGTCTCTGTTCCTTAAGCTTCTTTGAGCATAGGAGATGTTATGGTTACTCAATTTATTTTATTTTTCCCATTGTTTTGAATCAAAATTTCACAATAAATAATCTCAGTGATAAAATATAGGTGAAATTCTCCTTATGGTTATGGATAAGGAAACAAACAAAATGATGTAATACATCACATTTTTCCCATGCCTGTATTTTTGGCTTCCATTCACCCAATAAATGTTTTGAAATTTTTAGGGAATTTCAACCAAATCAGACAAAGAGGAAGAAGATTCAAAGGATTCAGGGAAGATTCCTCTAGGTCTTATGCAAACAGGTGTCTGTGCATAAGGGAAAGATGCAAATGAATGCCCCCTCTGAGAGAAAGGCTGCAGCACAGCCTCTGCTGTATTAATAGAAATGGGAAATATAGGAGAAACAGTCATCTGAAGACCCCAAGAACAGGAGAAGCCTCTTCTGGAGTTCAGGTTATATTAGACACAGGATGGTCCAAGCATGAGACACAGCCACAGGAAACCAGGTTTCACAAAAGTCCTTGATTTTAGATCCTCACTCCCAGAAATTACAATTCAATTTGATTTTAATAAGAAAATGCCTATGAGTTGGAATGCTTGCACATGATCAGAACACTTCAGAGTATTTTTATTTTGTCTTAAAGACTTGTTCTTATGAGTTCCACACAGTTCTTTCAAAAGTAACACACAGAAGAAATAATTTGTTCTTAAATTTCTTAAAGTCAAGAAAAATCACCCAAGTTTTATTTTCTTTTTAATAGTTAATGAATTTCAAAATAATATTAATTGCCATTTTTCAAGGCAAATGAACACGTTAGGCATACATCTCCTGCTGGCTTTCAGTGGGAACTCAACAATTCCCTGTCATACTTTTACTTTTAGAATCTCCCCCACCGGTATGCAAGTATTCATTGAGGCAGGACTGATTTTTGTACAGGAGGAAGTGCCAGAACATTAACACAACCTGCAAATAACAGAGGGCTCAGCTGGGTGGTGAACTAGGTCCTGTCTCACCACGCCACAGCACTCTTGCAACAGCTAATCCTGGATTTAGGCATCCAGCAGTAGGAGTGCAAACTTGAAAAATGCAGCTGGTGACTTTTTACTTCATTTTTATTTATCTTTTCTTCTTAAAAGTCTCCAGGCTGGCTAGACTTTCACAGCAAGCCCCCCTGCAGTCAGTGGGAGCAAAGTAGTTGGTTGGAGTTGGAAAATTTTGGAGAACCAGAATGCTCTGATCTTCATTATTGATCCTCTCGGTTCACACTTTATTTCTGTTTTGGGAAGTTGTCACCACCTCAGTCAGGCATCCCTTAAAGGTCACCCATGAAACTCTGCAGATTGTGAAGAGCCCTCGGTTTTCTCCAGCTCATCTGGTAACAAAAAGGTGGGGACAGCACAGTGCTGTGCCTGCCACCGGTGAGACAGGGCAGGCCCCGGGGAAGGGAAGCACGGCATGGAC
>NW_010318546.1:4479-11658 GCF_000700745.2 Antrostomus carolinensis | reverse complement strand
GCAGCGGGTAACGCTTCTGGGATGTCCAGAGTGGCTGTGCTGCAGTAATAAAGGGAGATTTTGTGGAGGATAGTCAAAATAGAAGAATTAGAACCGTTGCTAACGGGTGGATCATCATAAGGCGTTGGCTGTGTAGAAAGTATTCAGTGGTTTCTGTTCCGAGTCTGAGGAGAGAGAAGCAAGCTGGAGCGCTTCTGTGCCTGTGGGTGAGGTATTTTCTAATCAACCCATGGGCTGCAGGCAGCTGTCGCCCTACAGACCTGAGACAGACAGAACGTAATATATTTTGGGATAATGGGAGCGTTTGCGCTGCTTTATGTAGGCAGGAGATAGTAAAAGCTGTTGGAACTATTTTACCTGACTTTTTTTTTTTTTAGCTATTATTTGTTAAAAGAAATTTGGCTGCAAAATGAAAATTGTGACTGCAACCTACTCTGGCTAGAGGTGTTCTGCTACAGACCTGAGACAGACAGAACGTAATATATTTTGGGATAATGGGAGCGTTTGCGCTGCTTTATGTAGGCAGGAGATAGTAAAAGCTGTTGGAACTATTTTACCTGACTTTTTTTTTTTTTAGCTATTATTTGTTAAAAGAAATTTGGCTGCAAAATGAAAATTGTGACTGCAACCTACTCTGGCTAGAGGTGTTCTGCGGACGGTGGTATTTTAGTCTGTTACTGGTGAGTACTTTGCGACTGCGTGCTAACGCTGAGCTCTTTCGTGGTATTCCCCGCAGTGCTGCCTCTTCATCCACACACAGGCCTGCTGAGTCTGCCCTGTTTGACCAAGGCGTGGCCTTGGCTAGGCTTGTGGTTCTGTCATGAGTGAACGTGAGGGTAAACCTCTGGAGAAGCTCCTGCTACTGTAAAATACTGCACATGTTCCTCAGCTATCTGAAGACCAATGATGTCCTGGGGTGCATTCAGAAGAGTGTGACCAGCAGGTCGAGGGAGGTTCTTCTCATCTACTCTGCCCTGGTGAGGCCACATCTGGAATACTGTGTCCAGTTCTGGGCTCCCCAGTTCAAGAGAGATAGGGAACTTCTGGAGAGAGTCCAGTGGACGGTCACAAAGATGATTAAGGGGCTGGAGCATCTTTCTTATGAGGAAAGACTGAGAGCTGGGTCTCTTTAGCCTGGAGAAGAGAAGACTGAGAGGGGACCTTACCAATGTTTATAATTATCTATAGGGCAGGTGTCAAGAGGATGGGGTCAGACTCTTTTGAGTGGTGGCCATCGACAGGACAAGGGGCAATGGATGCAAACTGGAACATGGGAGGCTCCACTTAAGCATGAGGAAAAACTTTACTGTGAGGGTGCCAGAGCACTGGACCAGGCTGCCCAGAGAGGTTGTGGAGTCTCTGTCTCTGGAGATGTTCAAAACCCGCCTGGACGCCTTCCTGTGCAACCTGCTTCGGCAGGGCAGTTGGACTAGATGATCTCCTGAGGTCCCTTCCAACCCCCACCATTCTGTGATCTGGACTTTTGCTAACTCATTAAATGAGTCTTAGTACTCATTGGATGTGACACTTTTGTTTCAGGCATTGATTTATATACCTGAAATGTCTCTGGAAGACTGTACTTGACAAATTCCCTTCTCTATGATGACGCATCTTTCCGTATCCATATAGCTCATCCATGTGGGAGACAGAACTTCTGTGGAGGTAGCTCAGCTTCCAGAGAAACTTCAGATTTCGTGCCATAGCAAGTGTGCAACAGCCTATGCTGCCTTTTGATCAAAAGGCAGAGCAATGTTTAACTGGTGCTCGTTTTCTCTGAGAGTGTGATAAAAGAGTGTTTTTTCTCTATAACAAAACTATGATGCTCTTGCAGAAAAGAAGAGCAGCAGCGAAGCTGGTTAATAAGTGGATAGTATGATTCACAGCAGTTGCTCAGTCCCTCTCATCTCTGAAACCACAAACTGCTGTTAGAAAATGACAATGCAAACCAGTTGCTTCTTGGGTGATCTCCTGAGAAAACAAGCAAGAGTGCTCGCGATCTCTCTCTCTCTCTCTCTCTCTCTCTGTCTCTCTTTTTCTCTCTCTTTCCCCACCAAGACAAATCTTATGGTTGTTTTCTACTCCTACCTGCAGTACCTCTTCCACCCACTAACTTCCTTGGTTTTATTTTGCATGAAGAATAGGGCAAAGCACAGGAAACTGTGGTTTGTGAGTGGGATTGTACCCTTGAGATTTGCTTACAGCTGTATTGGAAGGTACTGCTTTTCCTTTCATGGTCTGATCTTTCTAATGCTGTTCCTCTGGTTGATGCAGGGCTCCTATACCCGCAGGCAGAAATGCAGAAGGAAACTGTTAATAACGGTTGCTGGCAATTAACTTCCCTTCTTTCATAGTAAAGCATAGAGCCTGTAGCTCAGAATCCTACCCTGTGGCATAGGTTATTCCTTTGTTGTGTGTCCATCTCTCATGGCTCTTCAGGACCTTTCTGTACACCAGTCCTGAGGCTGCCATGAGCGACTCGTCCCTGCTGTTTATGGCTGGAGCAAACACTGTGGAAGAGCAGAGGGCTCGCTGGGAGAGAAAGCGCAGCCGTACAGCCAAGGAGCTGCTGGAAACTGAGCACAAATACCTTGAGCAGCTGGATTTGGTGATCACAGTGAGTATTTTGGCCCCTTCTGATATGTGGGTACCTTCCGGCAGCGCATACTTGTTTGTGGTTTCATGGGGAAGGGTCAAGAGCAAGACTTTGATACATCCCTACTGCATGGGACAGCTGCTAGGGCTGAAAGGGTTGTGAGTTTTTGTTTCATTCTTTTTTTTTTTTTCCTTTTACCTCCTCTATAATATTTGATAGCTCGTGGTATTGGCACCTTGGCTTTGGTCTGTATACAGACATAAATCTTTTAAGATTGTATATTGCCTTAAGATGCCCGAGATGTGTGAAATGTAGGGGCACAGACAAGACACAGATAGAGTCTATTTCAGTATTTGTAGATTCATCTGTTTTTCACCACTTTGCTCATAATCTCTCCTTGCTGTAGTACTGTTCCACATGTTTACAGTTATGGTCAAAGTTAGCAAGAGGCTTACATTTAATTGTATCTATCTTAGGTAGACATTCACGGTATCCTTGCAAGCTAAAGAGTGTGTAGGCTGAAACTTCTTGCTTCTGCTGTGTGCCATGAATAACCCTTGAGTGACCTGTGAATTTTACCTGTTTGAAATTCTCTCTTTTTTTCCTACTTAGTTCTTTGTGACAATTTTAAAGGCCAAAGGGACGCTGAAACCTGCTGTGTTGGAAACCATATTTGGACCCCTGGAATCTATATATTTGGCCAGCCAGTAAGTGAACACACTGATGTGGTTCCTGTAACTATATGAGGAGGACACTATATTGAAATAAAGTTAACACCCTGTAAAACAGGCATTGGCTTCTAGCACTGCTAGCCTTGGTGGCACTTGCAGGTTTACCCAGGAAACTGCTGATCTGTATCCACTTACCTGGATGCCCGTTTGCTCTCTCAATAGTGGTTTAAACCCAGTAAGTCTGCTCTGCAGTATTTTTAAGGGAAGTTTTCTGTAGCTTACTCTGTGACCACCAAGCATGTATCTGGCACAGAAACTGGATGTGAGGTGGAGACTGACAAAGGAATGTCAGCACAGAGGGAGCTGTGGAAATGCCGTCAGTAATGCAGCCTTCACGAGCTATCTTTGCTCCTTGTGCAGTGCTCTGTCGCTTCACCTTGAGAGAGGGAATTTGGGACCAGGACTGGAAAAATTCTGTCAGAATCTGGAGCTTTATGGCCATTATGCTGAGAATTTGGAGCAGGCAAATAAAACCTTGACGGTAAATATCTCCTTTATGTTCTTTCTTCCTTCTCTTTCTCCATTCTGTGAAACAGCTACATCCTTCCCTTTTTCTTCTGTTTCTGGAGTGATCAGCTTTCTTCCTTTTTCTGGGCTGCTGCTATTTTCCCAGTCGTTCTTCCATACTAGAATAGTGAAAACTTGTCTGCTTACTTACACCTTCAATTTTTGAAACTTGTTTCAAGTGTTTGGGTATGTATGTGCATACACTGAGCACAGCTTTCTCAAACAGAATTCTGTATTTACTCCCACTCCTCCTTGGCTGGCAAGCCTGGAGAGTTTGCAGTGGGAACACTAGGGGACAGTGATCTCTTTCTGGAGAATTATCAGGTCTCCTAGTCTTTCTCACTACCACTAACTGTATCCTAACAGAGGGATTTCCTTTTCCTTACCAGATTTTTTTTTTCTATGGCAGAAGAAAAAAATTTCCTGCCCACTTACCTGTCCAAATACAACCTGTATTCCAAGAAATTTCAGAAGGATATATTTTTATTTCAAAGTCATGACAGCTGTACCTGGAATTTAAACCACCTGACTTCCAGTTTTTGTCCATGTTTGCTCCCAGCTGCAGGATGCACTGGGATGTTTCCCTTCTGTTCTGTTTGCATGCATATAGCCACAATTTTGATTTTCCCAAGAGAAAAAGCCATTTTGTATGCTTGCCTGGAGGTTATGGGAATGTGGAGCTGCATTGCTGGTTATGGGAATGTGGAGCTGCAAAGCCACAGATAGATTCCTTGTTTTCCTGTCTGAGTCAACCTTCTCTTATATTACCATTTGCTGAGTATACTAGCTTTATATTGCTGTGCATGTATGAAGAGGGGTTATCACTTCTATTACTTGCTGCAAAATGGTGGTCAGGAGAAAAGAAATTGCTTGTCCATGGCCACAAAATAAATAGTTGGTGCTTGCATTTAGGACTAGAGCTCTAAACTCTAAGACTTTTGAGAGTTCCAAGCTCTGGTGCAGACTAGAGCATATATTTCTTTCTATAGTCTCAAGGCTATATGCCTTTTTTGCTGTTCACAGGAGCAACTGGGGAAAAATAAGGCATTCCGAAGGTTTAAAAAACTCCAGGAGACTCGACCTCAGTTTCAAGGGAAGAAGCTAGAGGATCTGCTTCCTTTACCCCTGCAGAGGTTGCACCAGTAAGTAAGCAATTCTGAGTCTTCAAAATTAGTACGAGAGGGGGAAAAAGGAACATGACATTGTCTTGGTTGCTATGGGAGGTAAAGTTGCTTATTGTGTCTCAAAATCGGAGTAAATAGACAGCAATGAAACAGACCTGAAGACATGCCTGTAAAGTGGAGTCAGTGTACGTGGGCAGGAGATGATGCAGAGGCAGCTATGTTTAACCCTGGCTCCTAAGGCCTTCGTCTAGCTCTCAAGTAGAATTGAAGTGAAGGTTTTCTGTCATCTTGTTAGGCCACTGAGGTTAGACCCTGAACAAAAGCAAGCTGTCTGAAGTGCTGCAGAAGTGGTGCTTTCTGCCAGAGACAGTCTCGCTCTGGTTTTGCGTGGGTTGCTGACCTGGAGCGTTGTGACTCTTGTAGATGGTTGCTTTTGGAGAGAGATGAGATTAATGAACCCTGGAGAGCTTTTCTCCCCTCTCCAGTTATCAGGGCCATAGGCTTTCCTCAGATTTGGTGCCTGTTGCATGGACAAATCCAGTCTGGGTTGCTGCATTTTCCCCTTGAGGCATCATCTCCCCGTTGAAGAGGCAGGCCGCAGGAGGCGAGAGCTGAGTGCACTCAAGGGCTGCCCTTTCTTGCAGAGGGTGTGTGGGTAATACAGAGCACAGGTAATTTGCTGGGAACTCATTTGCTGCTGCTGTAGATCAAGTAGCTGCTCTTCAACTGTGGTCTTATCCACGCTAAAGCAAATTTGAGAGACTGAGAGACTCATTTATTTGAAAATAACTCGGAGCGAGCATATGACAGTGTTTCAGGTGTGTGTGTATATCTATGGCTTACATACTTTATATAACATACACTTTAGGTACTTATATAACCTTTTAAATCAACTTGACAGATATAAATGTAAGCTTTCTTTTTCCTATAGCTCTTTCAATTTTTCCTTTAACTTTGTAGAATAGCAGTATATTTGTTGCTGTCCAGCTGTTTGGCAAAGTGGTGTCTTTTTAACAGGAGGTCTAATTTTTTCATTAATCAGCTCTTTCGTGTTTAGGTTTCTTTAAAACTCTGTTACATATACTGCAGGTCACGTGACTTCTGCCTGGTCTTGAATCTATTCGATGTGATTATTTATTCTGTCATTTCAGACTGAAAATAATCTGACTTTATTGTGAGAAAGCATTTGCAGAGATCTGATCCTTTATGGTAAAGACTGGAGAGGAAAAAAGAGAAAGATGGCTCCTAGCTCTTGTAGAAATGCCTTTATTTTCTTGTGTGGGCAGGAGACATATGGTATGAATGCTACCATTCAGACATTTAAAAAAAAAAAGTTCAAAGATAAATTTGTCTGCTATTGAAGGGTGTTTTAATGTGAATGCTAAGAGAGTCTTATGAGCTCAAGTAATACGTGAGGTTGCTTTTAACAGATCCCCAGGAAATGGGGGGGCTTGCAGATATAGAAAACAACTGAGTTAATTTAGTTGATAAATTTGAAGACAAAATGAATACAATCAAAGAATTGTGACCAAAAGCTGCTTGGTCAAGCTTAGAGATGTGTACGCCATCTCCTGGTGGAGTGTTGTTCATTATTCTGTCACTAACAGGAGATGCTGCTGTTCCTGGTATCTTTTTGTGAAATAAGCCTGCTTTCTCTATCTTAGGTACAAACATTTCCTCAGAGACCTGCTGGAGAACACCAGCCCAGACAGTGCTGAGTACCAGAAACTTGCAAGTATGATTCCACCTGTAGATGCTGGCACTTTGATCAGCGTTAGCCTCCTTGCTAATAGTATTTGGATTTTTCTATACTGTCCATTTCCTCTTCTGCTCTATTTTTTATAATGAGGGTGGTGAGACATGGGAACAGATTGCCCAGGGAAACTGTCAATGCCTGTCACTGGAAGTCTTGAAGGTCAGGTTGGACAAGGCTTTGAGCAACTTGATCTAGTGAAAATTGTTTCTGCCCTTTGCAGGGGAGTTGGACTAGATGATCTTTAAAGGTTGCTTCCAACCCACACCATTCAATAACTCTCCTGGTCACCTGCCTCAATTTTCTAGGATAATTAAAATCCTTTATGACATATTTACTAGCAGTTAATGCCTCTTGTGGGGTGTTTTTCCTCTCTTTGCTTGCAAATCCAGGGAATTATTCCTCTGTCTAGTGTTTCATTGGCAAATAAATGTTTTCTAGAACCACAGAAGTGTTGGCTGGAGAGAGGCC
>NW_010318546.1:0-4447 GCF_000700745.2 Antrostomus carolinensis | reverse complement strand
TGAAATTACTAAATAAATCTGTTGTTGATACTTGGCTTAAAACATTTGCTTCTTAATTTCATCTTATCTTTTCACAGCAAGGTAGATAAGGCATCATACTTACTCATTTGTGCTAACCTCGGAATATACTGGTATAATTTCAGAGGCTGTGAAGTCTGTTTCTGAGGTATCTCAGTGGGTCCAAGACATAATTCGTAAGAGAGAGAACTCATTGCAGCTACTTCGGGTTCAGAAACTGCTCAAGGGACAGAAGACCCAGGTTTTGACTCCAGGTAGGTCTTACTGACAGCTCTGATTTTCTTCTACCAAGATGAGATAACTGGAGATATGCTCACCCTCAGCTCATATTAACCAGTTTTGCCCTTCTGCCCAAATTTCATAGATAGGTGGTGAAGGAATATAACTACTAATTCAAGCATTTTTTATTTTTTTTTAAATTAAGAATTTTTGAGTAAGGATAAGCAGCAGCTTATCCAGCATCCTATCCTGACATTCAGATAGGATGAGTTGATGACATGTAGTTGGAAAGTTAGTAACAGGAACCTGGGGAGGTCAGGAGTGTAAGTCCTGGGTGAGAATGAAAGATAGTTTTTTTTATGTAGTGGTGTTGCCCTACACCATAGATTTCTGAGTGTCCAGGGCCCAAGGACAGTCTTGGTTTTTACCTTAAGCTATAACCTTCACAGACCTCTGCTCATACCCTTCACATGAAGAATCTTTTTATTCGCATGGTTAAACTGTGACAGAAATCAGAGTATTTGTGTCGATAGCTGAGGTGTATAAAGTCACAGTCACTGCTGTGTAAGATCATCTAATTCGATAACAGGTTTCTTTATGACCTCTTGTGTGACTGGGTGCTCCCCACACCCAGAGCACACTCCAAGCCATGTATAGAATATTGTGAGAAATGTGGACAGTCTGGGAAGTTATAAATGGTCACTTGGGGCTTCACCTGTGCCCTCACTAAACACTGCTATTGCAGAGGTCATCTAGAAACAGTGCTGCAGCTGTTAAAGTGTTAAAAGTCACTGTGTGTAAAGGTCTCTAAGGCATACCTCCAGGTACTTGTGAATGTGGCTGTAATTAATACATATGGGGTTGTGGGTGAAAAAAACCCATCCCCCAGTAGGATAGGAAGAGAATTGGAAGGGTAAAAGTAAAAACTTGTGGGTTTGCTTAAAAACAGCTTAACAGGTAAAGCAAAAGCAGTATGCACAAGCAAAGCAACACAAGAAATTCACTGCTTCCCATTGGCAGGCAGGCGTTCAGCCATCTCCAGGAAAGCAGGGCTCCATCACGTGTAATGGGTACTTGGGAACACAAACACCATCACTCCTAATGTCCCCCCTTTCCTCCTTCTTCCCTCAACTTTGTATGCTTAGCATGGAATGGAATGGAATATCCCTTTGGTCAGTTGTCATTAGCTGTCCCTGCTCTGTCCCCTCCCAACTTCTTGTGCACCCCCAGCCTACTTGCTGTGGTGTGGTGTGAGAAGCAGAAAAGACCTTGATGCTGAGCAGTGCTTACACAGCAGTAACTAAAATATCCTTCTATTGTCAATGCTGTTTTCAGCACAAATCCAAAACATAGCCCCATACCTGCTACTGTGAAGAAAATTAAGCCACACCAGCTGTCCTGGTTTTCGCTAGGATAGGGTTAATTTTCTTCTTAGTAGCTAGAAAGCACTGTGTTTTGGTTTCAGTGAGGATTGTTATGAGAAGAAATGTTGATAATTACCAGGACACTGTGCTTGGTGTCCTATCACACCAGCACAGGTAGAAAAAGAGGTTATTTATCGGGGGTTATAATTCTTGAAGATGCTCAGTCAATGAGCAGACTAATTTACAGTTCTCTTTCCCATTATTCTCAGAATCCCTTTGGTGATGGTAGCTGAAAGGGAGCTAACACAGGTGTCCTCTGCTTATACTGCGCATGAGTGAGGGTGCCTGGGCACACTGGAGTAGTGCATAAGAGAAAAGGTAAATCAGTTATCCTGAATGACAGAAATAATAAGATAACTCCATAACAAAAAAAAAACAACCCCAAAACCCCAACAAAACCAACCCCAAAACTGTACAGCTAGACCAGAGATTACCATCATTTGAAAGCGCAGGGTCCGCTTTTTTTTTGTTTGTTTCCGAATATTCTGAGCTGTGTAGTAGGACAAGTATTGAGGGTCCACAGACACCTTTCAGTTAGCTAGGACAGAGAATTGTGATGGTTGTATTTTCAGTTAGCTGAAGTAAAACAGGTACTATTGAATGTGAGAAGCAGGAAAGTAAGAGGCAGTTGGGGCTTACTAATTTTGGGCTAGCTTTTCAGAAATAAGTTAGCTTTTGCAGAACTGTTAAGATTGTGTCCTGTTACTAGGAGAGAAGAGGTGAGAAAATAATGCTATAGATTCAGAGACAAGGGGCAGCTTTGGAATTGGGTATCTCACATATGGCAGTGTCTCTGAGATGTACTGCCCCCCATGGAAAGAGACCCTGCTTTCCTTGTGGCCTTTTATATACAGGGCAAACACTACCTCAGCCAGAACTGCCTCCGTAACGCAGCACACTGTTGTGTCATCCCTGGCTTCCCTAGGGATACTTCCTTGCCCTCCTTCCATTTGCCCCTGGGAATCCTGAACACAGATCTATATCTCAAGACTCACAGTGCAGTCCAGCTCAGACCGTATGCCCAGGAGTCTGATCACAGCATAGCCTGAGGGAACAGTTCCCAGTCCAACCCCATGCATGCTGCTCACACCTTCCTTCCCTTTGTTTTTTTAAACTTGGACTCTGCTGTTCTTCACCCTTCTCTTTCTCAGTTTCTTATTCAGATAAGAGGAGTGGTTCCTCTGGATTAAGCTGAGCAGGAATTCACTTGTCTCTGTTTTGTCACTGTAGCATACTAAGTAAGATACAACCCAGAAGTAAAACAAAACTTTTTTGTTTTCTAAAAGGTACTTACTGCCTCAAGACAGAAGCTAAGACATGAAAAACAGTGGCTGAAATTCTCTGGCAGATGTTTCTCAGACCAGGCCAGATAGCAATACCTTGTTATGGCTTTAAATTTTTATAAATACTCTTACTGGCAGCTGTCTTCATAATTCCTGTGAGTCGATGGCTGTCTTGTACAATAATCCTTCTCGCAGAGGCACTGCTCTAATTATTCCACTTTGTGTAGATGACATTTTTTTTTTTATTGCTGCTTAGGTTTATAAAATTACTTTGATTTTTTTTTTTTCCTTGCTGATTTCTCTGCCTTTTGTTTTATTGCAATTGACTTCGTGTGCAGATGACACTGGACCCTATTCTCTAAGAGAAGTTTAAGGTTGTCTATTCAGACCTTCCTTTTAATATGTTGGGTTTTTATCTCCTTTGCTGTCTTCTCATTAGAACAGTGACCTGCATTCTGTAATCTGTTAACTACTGAAGGCCAGTATAGAGATGACCTGTGAAACTTTTTTTAGTTGGCATGCACATGCAAACAAAACAAGGGAAAAATAATTGTTGAAAGCTAACTTGTTTCACTACTAATGACAAGCAATTGGGCAACACAATTTAAGACAGTTAATGGTATGTTTTCTGAAGGCTTATGTTAATTTAAAGGTACACATACCACTTTCAAACCATGGTTTTGTTCTGGTCTCTGTCAACATACTTGCATATCATATATTCTCTTGATTAACATAGTATATTTATAACAACTTCTGTCTGCTCCTCATATACTAAAAGTTTTGGGCTGATTACTGCTTCTCCATGTGTGCTGTTGGTGCTGGTGAGCTGGCCACAGTTGATACTTGGTGCCTTCTAGTGGCTGGAATTGATGTAGAACCTGGTAACCAACAAGGCGAGCTCACTGTATTCCTCTGTGTCATTACATCCTTTTTTTTTTCCACCCCCAACAATGATGATCTGACAACTGTCCTTATTTCCCTTGCATGCCTAGGTCGCTGGTATATCCGAGAAGGTTGGCTTTTCGTGGTGCCTTCGAAGGGAGAAGAGCTGAAGCGCAGGATGTTCTTCCTTTTTTCTGATATCTTTATTGAAACAAAGCCCTGCCACCCACTGCACCTGATGAACTCGAACAAATTGGCGTGCCAGGCTGTCTACCCGCTTCACCAGTGCGTAGTGGATAAAGTGTTTGGCCACACGCAGGGCCAGGGAGGGCTCCTCAGTGTAAGTCTTCCCGCTTCCGCCTGGCAGAAGCATCAGTGGGCTCAAACTTGCAGAGTGGGTCTCTGGCTGTCTTGGTAGCAGCAGGATTGAGATGATGAGTGGTGACAACAGTAAATGCAATTAACTAGTTTGGGATAGGGCAGCCCTTCTCTTCTTGGGTGATGTAGGTCCTTTTCCCTCCTGACCACTCTGGGGTACAGGCTGCTGGTTGCTTCACTTAGTTCAGGTGAGGCGGGTCTGGTAAGACTCTGACATTCGACACGGTCTCGCACAGCATCCTT
>NW_010318545.1:2874-7085 GCF_000700745.2 Antrostomus carolinensis | reverse complement strand
CAAAACCTTGCCACACAAACCCAATACAAGGTACTATCTTTAAAGTGAGATGGTGCACTAGATATTCATTTGCAATTTTCTGATTATTTTTTTCAGACATGTGTTAATAATCCCATAGCACTTTTGGATTTCGCCAGCTCTCCTTATCTAACTTAATGCCATCACAGACTTAATTAACACCAATATAAATATTCACAGCTGTTTGTATGATAGGTCTGAATGTAAAATTTTGTATTTGCATAAGCTGTTATATTATAGGCATACAATTTCTTGCTTTCTTAAGTGGGGTACAAGTTATATAAAAATAACCAAATGTAAACTGAAATAAAATTTATGGATATTTATTTTTACCTATATTATTATTAGTATAACAATTGCATAACCCGTATTAGAGAGAAACATTTGCAAATACAGAAAAAAACATGGTATATCATTTTTATATATGATACATATTTTTTTTTTTAATAAGAAAACTGAAGACAACCAAAAAGAAGAACTTTTCATTCTAAACCTGACCTACAAATTTTCAATATGTTCCTTAATTAACAAAGATTTTTTTTCCTGTGTTAGAGTTAGTGATGGTGATTGCTATTTAAATAAAAACTGAGTCATGTAATCATAAATGGTTGTTCTTTAACTTTGAGAAAAATAAAGGTAAACATTAATTTTGCTCACGTGAAGTAATGTTGCTTTGAGACAAAATATTACTCTTGTTATTTTAATGACATTTTTTATGCTGGTAGAAAAAAACCTGAATCTGTTAACTTCAAGACTCTGGCAATCAAGGAACGAGGAAAAGTAATACTTTGGGACAACAAGAATACAAGGGCTTTGTACAATAAGGAAGGAAGAGTAAACAATCCTTGTAATTTAACAGTAATAGGGAAAAAAGGTGATTTCAATCTGTAATGGCATTTGCTAGAAAGCATACCAGCTGGAAAAGCAGAGTTAGAAGTATTAAACAAAACAAACTGTAACAAAAGAGCAATATTGAGATGGAAAACCTAAACTCTTAGAAGTCAAAACTGCCTGCCAAGTCACAATTTTATCTCTTTTGAACCTGATAATGCAACCGTTATAATAATTCTATTAAATTATTTTTATTGCAGACACTTCATTCAGTGAATGGGTAGTAGTTTTAAAATGGGCAGCAATTCAGTACTTTTTCTCTCCATTGTTAAATATCTTAGTCATATATTCACAGCACACTAATCAAACCTCTTTTTAAAGATAGACTTGGTATATTTAGTTATTATCTTCATGGGCTTTCCTATAATGCTTCTAACTCTAGAATCCGAATGATTCAAGAATTAATTCATCTTCATAGATCCTATAGTGAGGGTGAGATTGTCTTCGATGAGAAACTTGCAGATTGAAAAGTTACACTAGTATTCGATAGTCCAACTTGATTTATGTAAGTCTCATTTTTTAAGGGAAATTTGCTTCCTATAAGACTTTATGTTCACAGCACAGGCCCATTGGATTTAACTGCAGCTGTGAGTTCTTATTATTAGTGAAAATGAGACTCTAAGGTGTCACTGTGTGCACTGATAAGAAAAGAAAACAAAAACAAAACCCAAAATTAAAGTTTGTTTTAAGGGCATAGAAAGTTGACTACAAGATAGGTAAAGAATTCAGTTCTTTGCCACATTAAACAAATGCCTTAACCACAGAAACATTTTTTCTCCCATCAAAAATTTTTGCTTATACCAGTTAAAATACCTACAGGTAATTTAGTGGAAGTTTTGGGGATTCTTTCACTACTCCATTACACTGACTGTGACACAAGTGTATTCTGTACAATAAATAGAATGAAGTTCCTGTCAAAGGCTTGATTAAACTCCCCATACTGATGTGAATCTCAAATAATGCTCTTTATGGACAACCTTATATTATTTTCTTAATTTATGTCTACTATTTGATTGCTTGACTTTTGACCTGTGATAATCTTTGAACATTGATTTTAATGAGTAACACCTTTCTTTATTAAAAGGTTAATAAAAATCAATATTGTATACTTTTTATCATGACCAAAGTCTCTCATCCTCTTCCACTTCAGCTAATTGAACAAAAAGTATGCTCCCTAAACCAACACAAAGAGAGGCACCAATAGGTATCTGATGTTTTTTGCGTTCCCCTCAAACATTGGAGAGAATTATGTTTTGGCAAGACAGATTCTGTTCCTTTATCTGCTTCAGCTATATCTGTCTAAATTTCCTGTTTCTCAATACTGTATCGTTATCATGTGAATTTTCATTCCAGCTTCATCTTTCTAATATGTAAAGTACAACTATCCCTTATCTATGTATGTTTATTCTGGTGTCTCTCAACTGTAACTGCTACTGCCATTTCTCAGTAGTCCCCATTTACTTTGGTGTTGCCTGAGAAGTCCCTATATAATTTTCTTTAATCAAGTGTTTTTTCTGGTATCTGGATATCTGGTTCTTTGCATAATCTGTCTCTCCTACCTTCCTCCATTTGCTGTCTTTACTGACTTCCTGTCCTATCCTTACTCCTTGGACTTCTCATTCCCTAGTCACCAAAATTGTTCTTCATAACTATGTCTTCACCATCTCCATTCTGTAGTTTTCTGTTTAAGCTTTTTTAACGCAGCTTCTCCTAAGGGTAATCGTGGTGGTTTTTGTTTGTTTGTTTGGATTTTTTTATTCTTTCCTTCTTTTTCTTTGCATTTATTTATCAGCCTATCTTTACTTCTTTCTTCTTTTTTTGTTATTACAGCTTTTTTTTTCCCATTACCTGGTCTCTACTTCTATCCGTACCTCAGGCAGTGTGGTACCCATACTACTTTAATCTGTGGTCTGCAAGTGTTATTCTGGTGTCCTTCCCCTGAGTCAGAACACTTCTTCCTCTGTGCTGATTGGGTCTTTCCCTGAGATAAGATGCTCACCTGAGTGGCACAGGAATGACAGAGTTGAAGTATTTACGTTCTTTTCCACAGAATGCAAAGATAACTTTGTTCCTAATTCATAAAAGGTACATCTTTTGAAACAATTAATGAAAGAATGGGAATGCTATTAAATTCACTTGTTATTAATCGTAATGCACATTTTGGAATAAAAGGATAAGCCCCAAGAAAAGCTTAAAAGATCTCTAGCAGTTTCAATCAATGCTTTAATTAATAATGAGCTTAGGCAATCTCATTGATCACAAAAATGAAATTCACAGATTAAAAGCAACCTGGAAATACTGATTTCACAGTGACTGTCTGATACTGTAGCTAATACATACTAGATGTACAAGAGATGTAAAATGCATTTGGTCAAAAGAGGGACCCTTCTGTGTTCTATCATATTAATTTATTTAATTAATATGAACAATCCCACTATCACAATTATGACAGCATGAATGGGACAACCAAAAATTATATTATGTGCAACGCTGACAAAAAAACAAAACAAAAAAAACAAACTGTAATTAGTTCTTGTTCTATGGATTTACTTTTCTGTCCCACTGCTTGCATTATCTTCAATTATTAAAAAAAAAAAAAAAAAAGAAAAAAAAAAAAAGTTGATGTGGCTAGGATCAGCTTGAAAGAGCTTTTAGGAACAGACTCTGTGCCTTCATTCATTTATTTTTCTTCATTGTTTTACTTACTTGATGTATTTCTTATTGTGGTAGGGTGATCCTAGTTAGATGCCAGATGCCCACCAAAAGCTGCTCTATCTCTCCCCTTTCTCACCTGAACAGGGGAGAGAAAATATAATGAAAGGCTTGTGGGTTGAGATAAGGACAGAGAGAGATCAGTCTTTAGTTACTGGCATGGGCAAAACAGACTTGACTTGGGGAAAACAAATTTAATTTATTACCAAACGAATCAGAGGAGGATAATGAGAAAAAAAAAAAACCAAATCTTAAAAACCCCTCCCTCCACCCCTCCCTGCTTCCCGGGCTTAACCTCACACACAGTTTCCACCTCCACACCCCCAGAGTCAGAGGGGGGCAGGGAATGGGGGTTGGAGTCAGTTCATCACAAATTTTTTCTGCCCCTCCATCCTCCTCAGGGGGAGGACTCCTTCCCCCACACCAGCATGAGGTCCCTTTCACTGGAGAAAGTCCTCCATGAACTTCTCCAACCGAAGTCCTTCCCATGAACAACAGTTCTTTATGAACTGTTTTAGCATGAGTCCCTTCCATGGTGTGCAGTCCTTCAGGAACAGACTGCTCCAGTACGGGTCCTCCACGGGGTCACA
>NW_010318545.1:0-2520 GCF_000700745.2 Antrostomus carolinensis | reverse complement strand
TATGTTATCAGAGAGGCACTACCATTGTTACTGATGGGCTCAGCCTTGGCAGCGACGGGTCCGTCTTGGAGCCGGCTGGCATTGGCTGTGTTGGACACAAGGGAAATTTCTGTCAGCTTCTCACAGAAGCCACCCCTATGACCCCCTACTAACAAAACCTTGCCTTATAAACCAAATACACAAATACACTCAATAGAGGAACCCATATTAACACTTCAATAATCAGGCCTTTTTTTTTTTTTTTTTTTCCGGTAGACAACACACACAGCAACATATGTGTAGTTGTGAGAGTTATCTTGATTTTAACCACCTAAATGTTAGGGATCAGTTTAGACAGATGTCTATGCTTGTTAATGATTTTGTTGCTGAGGAAGAAAGATAAATATGTCCAGAAAAATTTTCATCCCGACTATGTCAGATGACCTACCTTAAGAGACAATAATTTCCCTCTCCCCTGATACAGAGAGAAATATCTGCCTCCAAAGGCAGGATATCTGACATAGTTGGGATGAAAATTTATTGGTGGAATAAAATTCATAGTGGAAAGAAAGATTCTTCATTGTTATGTAAAGAGTCTAGACAATTTGTTTAGCTATGCAAATGAACACAAATTAAACTGCATACTTTATAACCTAGTAATGTGGAGATAGTTATGTAGCTTACGTCCTTTGTCCTCTAGTCAGGGACTCCGGCATCACTTTTAACACTTTGGTTGTGGTATAGATATTTATCTACTGTAGTAAAAAAAAAAAAAAAAAAAAAAAAAAAGGACTTCATATTGTTATCAGAGAGTAAGAATTTTCAGTTCATGCTGCCTGTCTAAACTCTATGAACTTGTGTATGAAGTCCTTGCTCTTATTAAGACATCTGTTTCGAGTTTCATTAGTGACTTCAGAGAATTATTTCCCATTCCTGTCTTTGATAAATAAGGTTGGGGGGGGGGAGATTTTTTATTATTTTTTTAATATATTGGAAAGAGTTATTGGTGGTAATCAATACCTGAGCCACAGTTTTAAAAGCTGTTCAGCGACATATTTAGTATTGATTGTGATGTTGACATATCTAGAATTCCTTAGAGTTAACAGAAGCTGTTAATTACATCATTTTCAGTAGCTAAACTCTAGTAGCTGTTACTTCTTGAGTAAACACGTAACCAACTATAAGGTTCTCACTAAGGCACTTAAAAAATGTAAGAACGTAGACTGTTTTGAAAGACACATAGACTGTAAATCTTTTAGCTATAAGACACATAAAACTTTAAACTTTAAGGCATCGATGTAATTAACTGGTATTTAAAATATATAGACATTTAAATGCATATAAAAGACACATAGACTGTAAATCTTTTAGCTATGAGACACATAAAACTAAACTTTAAGGCATCGATGTAATTAACTAGTATTTAAAAGATATAGACATTTAAATGCATATGAAGCAATGTAAAATGACAATTTTCAGAGAAAAAAACATACTTGTACCTACTGAAACCTGCCACATAGTACCTGAGTAAAAGTTTTCATTTTTGTTAATATTGCAGTTTTTATTGCAAGTAATGTTTTACCAATATTGATAAACCAATAATTTTAATCTGTAATTGTAATCTATAATTTTAAAAGAGTTAGATAAGATTTGAGGTGAGCTTGGATTATATGTTGAGGTGGTTTGAGAAGGATATGACTTACATTTGGTTTTAAACACTAAATCTGTTGAAAATTCAGGAGCTGATTGAGGAAATGGCTTTAAATATAAAAATAAAATAATAATAATAAAAAAAACAATAGGCAAAAGCACACACTTTATAAGCAGTCTTGCCTATAATTTTTGGAACTGTAGTAGTTTTATATACGGCATATACTTAGAGAATATACTTTATTTCAAAAAATATTTTTGCACTGATAATTTGTTACTGAATCTATCTGATGTGGTTATAATTCATAGCAGGGTCTTCTATTACCTGGAGCCTATTAATTAGGAAAACACTCAAGGTTTTTGAACAGGTTGTCTACCAAAGTAGGCAAGAGTATCCATCCTGTGGGAAAAGCAAGATACCTATATTACTCACCAAACTAATGAAAAGATACTATACTGAGCAGTACCTGATTATGAAAATTAAACAAAGCAAAAATGAGCAGTTAAACAAAGTAAAAATGAACAGTGGATATTAAAATCAAGTACCTTACTCAGTAAAAGGCTTGACAATGTCTTAGTTTTGGGACAATTAGGAAAATGAAATAATTTCTCCCCTTAAAAATATATAAATGGATGCAATATAGAATATTAAGATTCTCATTTGGTCTTAATCTGCAAGGTATTTCATACTGATGATAAAGAGTATTCTCTTTAAGAAGTTGCACTGGATATTCCTCTAGTAAAACTTTTACTTTTATTTTAAAACCTAAATAAGTATGTGCATTCTCTCAAATACAGAGTTTATGTCTCTTATTCATAAATAAATTACATCTTATATTTGAATTTCAAAGTTTAGAAATTAGTTGTATTGGGTTTGCGTGGCAAGGTTTT
>NW_010318544.1:0-14349 GCF_000700745.2 Antrostomus carolinensis | reverse complement strand
AACCCCCAACCTCTACTGGTGCCTGGGGTTACTTCTCCCCAGGTGCAGGACCCTGCACTTGCCCTTATTGATGGTATCCTGTGATCATTCCCTGCTGTGATCATACCTCACCTTCCAGGGTTCAATGTCAGGTTTCTTCTAGAAAGGCTCTGATGTTTGATTTGTTTGGCTGATGACAGCCACTGCAACTTCACTGCAAAATCAGATAAAATACAGGATGGTGGAAAGGGTAAGAAAGCTGCATGTCTAGGAAGTTCAAAGAGATAATATTGGCCCATACCTCCTCTTCCAGTGTGCTGTAAGGCTTCTCAAAAACCCGTGTCTGAGCACAAATTTACCTCCAGATAGTGTATCTGCAGTGTCCTCAAGCATGAGGTTTGGACTCGTGTTTCAAGCAGGATGTAGACACCTTTTGGAGCACTCTCCACAATTTTACATTGGGATTAGCACTAGCATCCTTTCTGACATCCTGCATTTCTACACAAATCTCTACAGAATACCCAGCTGGAAAAAGGAGGCACCTTTATTAACAGTCTTTATTGTCTTTATTAATGTTCACAGTTCCCCTTATACTTCTCCATTTCTTGTCAGTGATTAAAAACTTACCTATGCCTGCCAAGGAATGACAAAAACTGGAGCCACTTAGCTTTTTGATGCTCCTTACTTTATATCTAAACTCACGATCATTCTGCATGTGAGTCAATCAGTCTCTCAAACAAAAGCTTTTGTGGTCTTCCTCCACATACCTCTCCATTTTGCTAAGTCACAAAAGTTTGAATGAGCTCTTGTTCAATCAACCTCATTTTTTGTGAACATGATGCTATTTTGTGCTTCTCTTTGTAGGCGGCTGGTGGACTCTATGCAATTCATTTTCCTAATTGCCAGTTGGTGATCCTAGTGATCTACATGACCTGGAAGGAAAAGCTTTTTGGTTTATGATGTTCTCTTAAGTGCTTTTCTCAACTTTTGTGTGTGCACACATCTCTCTGTCCACTAATACAAGTCTACCTGTCTAAAAATCTTGTTGCATCTCTTTCTACGTACACTTTGGTACATGAATAATTTTTAATATCTCCTTGTTATGTTCTTTTTTCACTCTCTTCCTCTCTTAACAACCATTCATTTAGAAATCAGGGTACTGACAGAGAGCAATGAGCTATGAGGAAATATAAATTAGTACATGCTCAAGAACATATTTCAGCAGTCCACATTAAATGAAGACAAATAATGACATTATTTAATCAGCAATAACAAATTTGTGCAAAGTATTAGCTTAACTATACTCTCATTTCAAATTCATTTAGAATGATAGAATCATTTTGGTTGGAAAAGACCTTTACAATCATCAAGTCCAACCATAAACCTAGCGCTTCCAAACCCACCTCTAAACCATGTCCCTAAGCACCACATCTACACGTCCTTTAAATACCTCCAGGGATGGTGACCCAATCGCTTCCCTGGGCAGCCTGTTCCAATGCTTGACAGCCCTTTTGGTGAAAATATTTTTCCTCATATCCAATCTAAACCTTCCCTGGTGCAACCTGAAGCCATTTCCTCTCATTCTATCACTCGTTACTTTGGAGAAGAGACCAAGACCCACCTCACTACACCCTCCTTTCAGGTAGTTGTAGAGAGTGATAAGGTCTCCCATCAGCCTCCCTTTCTCCAGACTAAGCTGTTCCCTCAGCTGCTCCTCACAGGACTTGTGCTCCAGACCCTTTACCATCTTCACTGCTCTTCTTCGGAGACGCTCCAGGACCTCAATGTCCTTGTAGTAAGGGGCCCAAAACTGAACACAGCACTCAAGGTGCAGTCTCACTAGTGCAGAGTACAGGAGGATGATCACTTCCCTACTCCTGCTGGCCTCACTATTGCTGATACAGACCAGGATGCTGTTGGCCTTCTTGGACACCTGAGCATACTGCTGGCTAATGTTCAGGCACTTGTTGCCCAACCCCTGCAGTTCCTTTTCTGCCAGGCAGATTTCCAGCCACTCCTCCCCAAGCCTGTAGCGTTGCATGGGGTTGTTGTGACCCAAGTGCAGGACCTGACACTTGGCCTTGTTAAACCTCATACAATAGGCCTCAGCCTATTGGTCCAGCCCATCCAGATCCTTCTGTAGAGCCTTCCTACCCTCAAGCAAATCAACACTCCCACCCAGCTTGGTGTCATCTGAAAACTTACTTGTACTCAATCCCCTCATCCAGAGCATCGATAATGATTAAACAGAACTTTCCCCAATACTGAACCCTGGGGAACACCACTTGTGACTGGCCACCAATTTGATTTAACTCTATTCACCACAACTCTTTGGGCTCGGCCATGCAGCCAGCATTTCACCCAGCGAAGAGTTCACACATCCAATCCCTGAGCAGTCAGTTTCACCATAAGAATGCTGTGGGAAATGGTGTCAAAGGCTTTGCTAACGTCTAGGTAGACAACATCCAAAGCCTTTCCATCATCCACTAAGCGGGTCACTTTGTCACAGAAGGAGATCAGGTTAGTCAAGTGGGATCTGCCTTTCATAAACCCATGGTGGCTAGGCCTGATCACCTGGTTGTCCTGTACATGCTGCATGATGGCACTCAAGATGATCTGTTCCATAACCTTCCTTGGCACCAAGGTCAGATTGACAGGCCTGTTCTTCCCTGTATCCTTCTTCTGGCCCTTCTTGTAGATAGGTGTCACATTTGCTAACCTCCAGTCAACTGGGACCTCCCTGGTTGGCCAGGACAGCTGATAAATAATGGAAAGTGGCTATGATGAGCACTTCCACCAGCTCCCTCAGTACCCTTGGGTCGATCCCATCTGCCCCCATAGACTTGTGTGTGTCTAAGTGGTGTAGCAGATAGCTAACGATTTCCTCTTGTATTATGGGGCCTTTGTTCTGCTCCTCAAAACTGTCTTCCAGCTCAGGGAGCTGGCTACCCAGAGAACAGAACAACTGGTCTTACTATTGAGGCAGAGAAGGTATTAAGTACCTCAGCCTCTTCCTCAGCCTTTGTCACTATGTTTTGCCCCACACCAAATGAAGGATGAAGATTCTCCTTAGCCATCCTTTTGTTGCTAATGTATTTATAAAAACATTTTAAATTGTTTTATGGCAGTAGCCAGATTAAGCTCTGGTGAGTTGGGTTTTTGCCCTTCTAATTTTCTCCCTGCATAACCTCATGACATCCTTGTAGTCCTCCTGAGCTGCCCACTCCTTTTTCCAAAGGTCATAAATTCTCCTTTTCTTTTTCCTGAGCTCCAGCCAAAGTGCTCTGTTCAGCCAGGCCAGTGGTCTTCCCTGTTGGCTCATCTTTCAGCACATGGGGACAGTCTGCTCCTGTGCCTTTAAAATTTCCTTCTTTTTGGGAAGAAAGAAGGCTGGAAATGTCCAGTCTTCATGGACTCCTTTGCCCTTCAGGTATTGCCCTTTTCTGCATTTTAAAATAGTCTGTGACATACATAAAGTGCTGAAACACATAAATTATATTTTGCTGAGGCTTAGTGCTACAATATTGTATTTCTTGTGATTTTATTGTGAAAATTGTAATAACAGAGAAGAACTGAAGCAATCAGAACAGAAATGCATTATATATTTTCCTGGTACACATATCCAACCATAATATAGAATCGTAGAATGTTGTGAGTTGGAAGGGGTCCACAAGGATCATCAGTCCAACTCTTGCCCTAGCACAGGACAATCCCAAGATTCAGACCATGTGTCTGAGGGCCTTGTCCAAATACTTCTTGAATATTGCCAGGCTTGGTGCCATGACCACCTCCCTGGGGAGCCTGTTCCAGTGCTCCACCACCCTCTGGCACCACCCCTTTTCCTAATGTCCAGCCTAAGCTTCCCTTGGCCCATCTTCCTTCCATTTCCTCTGGTCCTATCATTGAGAGAAGAGATCAGCACCTGCCCCTCCTCTTCCCCTTGTGAGGAAATTAGAGACCACAATGAGGTCTCCTCTCAGTCTCCTCTTCTCCAGGCTGAACAAACCAAGCAGCTTCAGCCTCTCCTCATAGAGCTTCCCCTCCAAACCCTTCACCAATCTGGTGGCCTATCATTCAGGAAAAAAAGCCTGTCTTGTCAAATACAGCATTTGGATTTGTTGCATTGAGAGAAGGGGATGTAGTGAGCTGCCTATTTATTTCAGTCACTTCCCCTCTAGAGTTCTGTCTTCATTTTCTGTTCTATACAATTACTTTTAGATAATAATTTTGCAGTAATACATTTGAAGTGTATTTTCTATAGGAAAGAAAAAAATAGATTATTGTATTTCCCATTCCTTTCTTTCTGTTATCATCTTTGCTTCTTTCTCTGTGTCTATTTTTTCTTTTTTTCCATTGCTCACAGCTTTTCAGCTTTTCCTCTCATCAACTTTTCTGTTCCTTTTCTCTAGCTCTAGATTATTCTTTCTCACTTTCCACATTCTTTCAACCCTGCTCTGTGCCTCTTCCTCTTTTTAAACAGCACCTTCCTCCAAAGACTTATTCCTCCTGTGCAATTGTGTCTCCTCTCTTTTCCTTAATTTTCTGATCTTGCTTCTCCTAGTCTGCATGCTACTATCAATTCCCAAATTTGCCATATTGAGGCAAAGGCAGTGTGTGTTCTTCCTGGGCTTACTTAGACCTGCAGACTCTGTTGCCTTTTCAACCTGCTGATCAGCTTTCAGTACAGAATGGAAATTATCTTCACATACCCTCAGCAGCTGAGAAGTATGACAATATCATGTCAACTGATACCAGGTATGCACAGGCTTTTCACACCTCTCAGGTGTTCTGGCAAGGACTAAGGATTATTTCTGCTGTGAGGTGAGTATGTGAGGTAACATGGAAGAGCGACTGAAGGAGAACAGCATGGGAGAGACTGGGAAAAGGACAGTTTGGAATATAGAGCACAAATTCTAGTAAACTCCCCACAAGGTAAGTCAATTTCCCCCAGTCAGTGTCTGTGGTTCTTGGTATGTGTTTATCTTCTGATTCCTTGCATTTCTTTTTCTTTTTCATTCTCTACTTTCCTGCGCTGCTTTCCTCATGCTCATCGTGTTTCTTTTCAGGAGATCAAAAGAGTGGTAGTAGAGCAAGTAGGCTGCTTCAAGTAATATCCCAGATGATTAGGCAGTAAGAAGGAATAAAAGAAAAAAAAAAGAAAAGGATCCTGGACGTCAGATGCACTTGGAACACGGAAAAGATGTACACATGGAAGAAAAAATTCCCTCCCAGACTTCAATTCCATTCATAACCTCTTACCATTGTACAATTAACTATTACTGAAATACAAACTCTGTTGTTCTGTATTAGTTCACAGCTAGCAACATCAAATAAATTTTTATCCTTGGCAGTGGAATCTACATTTTTCAGTCACTGAGACCATTTTTTCATGGAGAAGGCTTGTATTTTGCAGACAAAGACAGACACTTGAATCAACTTTATAATACTGCTTACACTTTCATATAGGGTCAGGAAACCTTATGCAAGCAACTTTCAGAACATTAGAGGGGGACAAGTGATAGAGAGCAATATCGTGTAGTTGGCACAAAATCATACTAACACAGATTTTATTTCTGACAGTGAACTTCCATATGAATGTGGACAAATCATTTTTCTTTTTCATTCCTCAGCTCCTTCATTTGTAGAATGAGGATATACAGACCTCTCTGGAAAATCACCATGCAATATACTAATGAGAACCATCATATAAGGATTTGCTATTGTTGTTACTGTTGTTGCTGTTATTTAGACACTATAAACATTGCCATCCTATTGCAATACGTAGCAGCATTTTTGCCAGAACATACTTGCTGAACTATGAAGCATTTAACATTAAGCAAACTAAATATCTGCAGCTGCTCTTGATGCCTGTCACTGGGACGTTTCTGTGTAGTTTACAGCATGTGCAGTATTTTACTGAAGTTTTGAAGCCTACATTCTGCACAAGCATAGCTAAGCATGGAAGATGGAAGACTTGGCAGGCTTTCCTCCAAATGAGCACAGAGGACATACATAATTCACAACTTCCAAGGAGGCAAATGCCAATCTAATGTTCCTCGAGAATATAAATTAACTGAATTCTCTTTCAGGGCAGCCCACGTGTGATCAGATTCCAGTCTGGGATGCCATAAGAAACACATGGTGGCAAATTCAAATTCTAGATGTCACCCAAAATGTGAACAAGAGTGAAATACCATTCAACATAACTGGAAATTCCAACATTTTTTTCTATGGTGAAAAAAATTTTCTAGACTCTGTTTATCAAAAAAGCAAAGTAGCAATTACTGACAAGAGAGAAACTTTTATAAGGTCCCTGAGAAAATGGTTGTACAGCATATTTTTTCATCAAGGGACAGTAAGTACTTGAATGATACATGATTTATGAAGTGCTGTTGTCAACTACATGAACAAACGTAGAATACTGCAAGAATAAGGATCAGTAACAGTATCTTCACTATTATCTACAGACAGACTGGCTGCAGATGCTTGCCATCAGTGACTTCACATTAAACTTACACACTAGAAGTGAAGAGTGAAATTAAAATTGTAGAATGCTGGAAAACTGATGATACATATTTTGAACATTCTTAAATAGAGTAAACTGCGTTCAAAAGCTACGTGCATTAATCAGAAACAATTTTGCTAGTACAGAGGTAGGTATAGTCCTTTCCCTGCAGAAGCCAGGATCAGTCCGAAAATATACTGTGCTGCCAAAAATAATCAGTCTTACATACATAGTACTCTAACCTGTGGCCTGGTTGAAAGACCTTGAAGAGACAGGGTGTGACAAAGGACTGCTGCACCATGCAAATGGAGTTACTATTCAGCCTCAGTTTACTGGAATTCCAATCTAAAGTGCTCTCAGTCAATGCTGCAAAGAATAAGCAACTTCAGAGTACTGTGTTTCCCAGACTACAACACTAGGAAGAAGGCTGAATTGCCTGCATTGCAAATGCAGTAAAAAATACCTCTTAATTGCTGTGCCTGGAGCAAAGAAAAATAACTCAGCATGGATGCTTGCTGGGTTACATACCAAAACAGTCTTATACTGAGCTGATTCAGTAGACTGGTATGCAGTGTTGGCTCAACGAGCCAATACAGCCTATCAGCTCCTCAGAAAGAAAAATTACTGCTGGGACAATGACAGTCATTGAAGATCCTGCAAGCAGTGGAGCTACCAAGCATAATGTATTTCACTACACTTTTTAGGAAATACTGCAAAATAGAGCAGTATTCATGCAGTATATGCCAAAACAGTTTTTGCGACTTTCTATCAAGGTATAGATTCACCAGAACGGTGCAGAATTGGGACTGCAGCTAATAGATTTATCCAAGGATAATGAAGACCATCCATATAGCTCCACATAGCTATGTGGAAATTATTATTCTGTTAGTATTTAAACAGCTTATTTCCTCCTTAAAGATGACTTTGTAGCTGCTATTGCTTTCTTAAGAAAGGCAGTTAAGAACACCAGCTTTGCTTATGGCAACATATGACAAGTATATTTTGGTGCTATCCTTTATAATTAATTTCACAAACCAAGCAGCTATGCCTCAGTTGCTCAAGAGGTGGTAATGTAAATCTATTGTAATCTTATGTCTCTAAGGAAGACATGATGTTGGGATCAGCATGGACTTCTACAAAGGGACTGGACGCCATACCTGAATTTCCTCTGTGCCATGACACTGCAGATTTATGCATATGATGAAATGACATATGAAGGATTTTTCTGAGCATGTTTCTGAAAGAAATTTTTAAAAAAGTTGGTCTCTTTTAGTTTCATAATAGTTCCAATAAAACTTATGCAGTTGTGGATTCAAATAAAACAGATTTTAAGCATTGCTTTAAATGCTGGAGAACAACAGACATGCTGGTTGGCAGTTGACTGCCCTAGATGTTTATAATCATCTGCTGAAAATGAGCTCAAAAACAAGGGAAATATACAAATAAAAATTTTAAGAAGAGTAACTGTGAAAGTGATTCTGCCTTATGTCATATTCAGACTTCTATCTGGACAAAGGTACAGCACAGAATGGCCACAAATCTTTTTTCTGTCAGTAATTAATGTATAACAGGGATGCACAAACTGAAAACCTACACCAAACGACATAAAGCATAGCATGCAAGACTATTTCAATTAAGATTTAGAAAAAGGGAACAAGGAGAATTATGGTGTTGTTTATGTGTGTCTTATACTATCTTACAGCTGTTTTACTGTACATCTAGTTTGCTTTCAAGAAAAAGATTTATTGCATTTCAGGTTTATAGATTATGTGAACAATATACTATACTGTCATACTTTTGACTCATAAATATATAAAGCTTAAGCTTTACACTGCAGTATTATCAGATAGGAGGGTCTTGTCATTAACAAAATTACCACTACTAAGCTGCCTTTCAGGAAAGACAATCATACCTGGGGAGAATCTAAAGACCACAAATGTCTTATTTCATTAGGATTTACCACCTAAGGAAAATACTTATCAGCTGTTGGCTCTTCTTGTTTGTTTTGAAGATTTTGTTGGTTCTTCTTGTTGGCTCTTCCCCTATTTTCTCACAGATCTGTGAGTTACCTCATAAGGTTTTTTTTTTCTTTACAAATATATTTATCTATGTTTATGAGTATAAGAAAAGAAGCTCCACAGAGAAAAAACAGTAGAAATGAAAAGTGGTTTTTGCCCTCTAAACACAGTTAAAACAAAGTAACCAAACTGCCAGGTAAACCCAGTAAAATGTATGTGCAAGCTGACAGTAAGGCAGGCTAGCACTAAAATACAAATAAAATCCTGTCTTGACTTTGGGCTTTAGAATACATCCAGCCTCCAAATAGCAAGTCAGGGAAGAAGAGAGTGCATTGTGACACAAATTAATAATTGTCATAAATAGCAAAACAGGATTTTGTTTTCCAGAAAGATTTAAATACGTACTTTAGGTCCTTATAGATTTATTCAATATCAAACCAAAGATGGAGAGTTGTGCAGAGGAAGGCACACATGACTGCAACAATATAAAAAAGCAGACAGGTATATGATCATAAAGAGAGTAACATACAAAAATAAGGAGCAAGTACTCAAGGAAGAACAAGAAGCTGCAGATAGATATAAAGAACCAGACAAGGCAATCACTAGTTTTAATATAACTTAATAGAGGAAGAGAAAACAATGGCCAGAAAGATAATTTTTATTACCTATTATTTTTCTGGACTAAAAATAGTGCCCCAAACTGTTACATTAACAACCTCATTCCCAGCTTTAATGTGGGGCACTCATCTTTTGGGAGTGATCCTATTTCTGGGTTTAAGACCCCTCATTGAGAGATGAGTAGTACTCCCAAACTTGAGGCCTCTCTTCTGCAGATTAACCTTTTCCTACAGCTGAACTTCTGCTGGGTTTATGACCCTATCTGTAAATACTGTGACCTTACTTGGAGTTGTGCAATTTCAGATCTGAAGGATTAAGGAGTAGCAGAGGACACTAGAAGCCAGAGAGGTATTTCAGCCACCCAGATGAACATGAATGAAAAATGTAGTTATTGGATAGGAAGTAACGAATTGTTCTAAATGCTATCAAAGAGAAAAACATGTCCATATTTGAATCCTTAGTATTTGTTGTCCTGGTTCAATGAAGGCTGAAATTAAATTGGATTGCTGTATTAATTTAAAAATTCATGGTTTCTGTTGCTGGGTTGTGGATTTTTTTGTTTTTCTTTCTTGCTTAATGCACAATTTAGCTTCTGGACTTTTGTATTTTGCACTCTTCTTTGAAACACTAAGATATTGAACACAGGTAGTTCTACAGGTGGACTAGTACCACTGTTACATTCTTTCAGGTGGCTGCTGCATGTGTCCTACTTAGAGTTAAAACAGTCACCAGATTTGTAGTCAGGAGACATCAGATTGCTATAAATCAAACTGGAAAGACCACTGTGAGATATTGTCATTTCCCCTGCAACACAGGGAGAATAAATAGGCAATGTCTGATCAGGAAAGAGTTCGCTTTTGTCACATTCAGTTAAAGGTGACATTTAAATGAGATTATCCAAGATATAAGCTATCAATATCTAAAAGCCAAGGGAAAAATCCCTGTGAAGTTCTCAGAAACAGGAGGAAAAGAATCTATTTAAATAGAAGCCAGACATGAAAGCAGAGAGATAAAAAGAACACAATTTTTCAAAACCTTGCAAGAATAAAAGATCAAGAAGAAAAGAGCAATCAAGATAATTAAAACCCCCTCCCCAAAAAACCCAAAACCAGCAGAAAGGTCAAGAAAGAGGGTGGAATACAGACTGACATCAGGCAGGCAAGAATTCTTTAGGGATTGCATTAAAAGTGTTTTGGCAAACTAAGAGGGATGACAGCAGCTTGGAAGGGATCCAAGATGAAGTTGTAAGAGAAAGTACATCTGTTGTAGAATGCGTGTTCAGTGAGTTTAGAGATAAAGACTTTAGAGATAAAGGGGAGTAATGGGGTGGACAGATAGGGATTAGTTCTCCTCTAGCCTTCACTGACACAAGCACTGTGGCCACTGTGGGTCTTCTGACAGAGCATCCCTTTTTTGCATCAGTCCGTAGAACCACTCCTGGACTGTGAAGCATAAATGCAGTTACACAGTGCCATAAAAGGGAATTTTTACCTAATCCTTCCGTAATTTTTCATTCCCCCTGCAGAGGGCAATGGTTTCAAAGAAAACATTCTGTCCCGTGTAAGGCTGATGCCTCAGCTTGAGTCAGATTTTTTGTTATTTTCCATTAATTACAATCATCCAGACTTAGACTGATTGACGGTTTTATCAGCACCTTGCTGGCAAACAATGACACTGATTTATGTCAAATTCAATTCATTAAAGATGAACATTTTCTTTGTTAAAAAGTACTTGTTTGTGGAATGAATGCATCAACCTCAAAAAGAAGGTTTTTCAATAATAATTTAAGTTGCCTAAATACATAGGTTCTGTAGCTTCAAGCATGCTTTAATGTTCCCATAATCAGCAATAGAAAAATAATCTCTAAAATAAAAATGTTCCAAGATCCAGTCTCACAACAAGGTATTGCTTGGATATTTCTTTTCAGTTCCTATCTGCTTAAAGATAATCATTGAAGACTTTCAAGAAGAGATGGAACAGCATGGTTATAGTACTTTGGTAATTTTCTAATTTCCTTTAAGAGCTGTCATAGTAGATCCTCATACAAAAGATTAGTCAACTAAGACAAAACAAAGGAAAACTAAAAGCTTTGATCTTCCCAATCATCTTTCCATTTCCTTCCTCATTGTCCCATTCGCCTTCTTTCTCTGTATCACTTCTTTTTAATTTGCATGTTTTGTTAAATGCAAGACAAACTGTTGATTTTTCTCACAACAATTTCTGTGTTTTCAGCATACTAATAAACAGCACACACAAGGGAAAATGAACCATCAGATCTGTCCATTTAAATTGCTAACACAATTATTTTAAAAATATATGTTATCTCGGTCTTCACAAGCAATGCTGCTGATCCTGTGCTATATTGTGAAGCATTTTCAGGTATGAGAACTTCTTGGCCTGACAGAATATTTTAATCTGCTGGAGAGAATTAGCCTAGCATGCCTCATTCAAGCATCTTATGAATGGATCTGCCAGCTGGGCAAGGGCTAATACTAGGGTTTGTGAAAGCTAGAGGGAGGAGATTGGTTACCAAAGAAACAAATAGGTCTTTAAGCAGATATATCCAAGAGATATGCCAAGTTCAGTCTTAACCTGGTCTTGTCACCCCTTCTGGCAAAAGATTAAAACTTCAGCTACAGATATAAGAGAGTAAAGGAGGGAAACAGAAACTCTAGAACTGGTGTGGATCTTTCTCTGCTCTATAACAAATTGCACAACATATTGAAGAAAATTCCCTTATCCTGTTTTAAAAACTGACTACCAGGTATTATGCAAACTGGAGGCAATGAGATTTTTCTGTGAGAGGAAGAAGAAATGCTGTCAGTTGAGATAAACTGTAATCAGAATTTGTGGGGTTTTTTGTCTATTCATCCCAATCTTGAGTGGAGAAAAGACAGTGATCCATTTGGATGAGGATGACAACAGTGAATAGCCAACTGGTGAATCTAGCTACTTTTTGCAGCCATTATATCTTCTAGGCAAGTATAATATTTTGAAAAAAATTTTTCTGGTTCTCAGATCCTTTGCCAAAGTGGTTTATAAAAAAAGGTTAATGTGAACTTTCACTGTTTTCATACAAAGGTTAAAAGAACCTGTCCTGGTTTTGCTAGGGTAGAGTTAATTTTCTTTTTAGTAATTAGAATAGCAGTATTTTACTTTCAGTGTTTCAGTTCAGACATATCATGAGAAGAACTTTGATAACAGTACTTGTGTTGCTGCAGCTCAAGGCCACACTGTTTGTTTCACAGCTGCATTAGGACTGGGAGGGGGGAAGCGCAGTGAGGAGCAAAACCCAAAACTGGCATCTGGTTGTGCCAATGAAATATTCCATATCATATCACGTCATGTCAGTATATTAACCAGGGCTGACCGGAAGACAGGGCACTTCTCTCGGGGATTGCTCGGGCTCACTCTTCCGGGGTTTCGGTTCGGGACCGTCTCGGCTGCGGGATCGTTGGCTGGCACAGGCTGGGAATTGGTCAGCGGGCGGTGAGCACTGTGTATCACTCATTTGTATAGTCTGTTATTATTGTTGTTATCATTATCATTTTTTCTTTTAATTAGTAAATAGTTTTTATCTCAACCCGTGAGTCCTTGCCCTTCTTTCCAAATTCTCTCCCCTACTCCCTGGGTGAGGGGGGGCGGGGAGGGTGATAGAGCAGGCTGTGTTTGGCTGCAAGCTGTAAGCGAAAGGGTGAATCCACCCAAACCACCACAGAACCATGGTTGGTGCTCAGCCACAAATTACCAGTGTAGTGTTTTCCCTCAATTTTTATTTCCTCAATAAGTAATCCTGCAGTTTGCTGATATTTGTATTTCTTGCAGTGATGCAGTTTTGCTCACTTGATACAAAGACCCTTGCTACTGGTCAGAACAGGAATAGCTGGTTAAATGTGGTTGCAAGGCATTGCTGCCCTCAAAACAGCAAACAAAAGGACATCCCAGGGGGTATGAGCCAAGGTGTGAAAAGGTAGAATGCTTTCAGAGTTTCCTCTGCAGGTAGTTGGGCAGGACATATGTTAGTGTCAGGTCATCTGGCCTTTTCATGTGGTAAGAAAAGAAAACCATAGGGTCTGGTTTTGGGACTTATAAAACCAGACTGTGAGACTTTAGGATGGATCCAAAGAAAACATGGTATAGGGTAAAATTATAGGAAGCTGGAAGTCTGTATCTGGATTTCACTATGGAGAATCACAGAATGTCAGGGATTGGAAGGGACCTCAAAAGATCATCTAGTCCAATCCCCCTGCCAGAGCAGGAACCTAAATGAGATCACGCAGGAAGGTGTCCAGGCGGGTCTTGAATGTCTCCAGAGAAGGAGACTCCACAACCTCCCTGGGCAGCCTGTCCCAGTGCTCTGTCACCCTCACTGTAAAGAAGTTTCTTCTCAAGTTTAAGCGGAACCTCCTGTGTTCCAGCTACACCCATTGCCCCTTGTCCTACCATTGGGCATCACTGAGAAGAGCCTGGCTCCATCCTCATGACATTTGCCCTTAGCATATTTATAAACATTAATAAGGTCACCCCTTAATCATACAGAGTTAAATGATACAGATTTATAAATGTTTAAACTGAAGCCAGGAGAGATGGACTAAAGCAGGTACCTCTTTAGGACTTTTTAGTGATCTAAGAAAGCCTTTTTTTCTGGTCTTGTTATGTGGAACATTTCTTTTAATGCCTCAGGCAATGATCTAGGCAGGCTAGCCTGAAAAACCACGGGAAGGAATGCAGTGTTCAGCTCAAACTAAATTGCAGAGCTGAAGGTATGTTTCCCTGGTCCTGTAAAACACAGCCATGGGTACAACCAACCTGCTAAAACTACTTTTAATGTCCTGTTTCCTTCCTCTTCCAGACGCCGCGTTCTGGGCACCCTCTGTGCCTCAGCCTCCCCCCATCTCCCACAGGCGGACTCTCAGACCAGAGTAAACATTTTTCGTCCCACAACAGGCCCCAGCCTGGCTGGGGCTTTCAAGCTTGGGATGTGGCTTCAGAAGCAGTACAAGGAGAACGGGGGGATGACGAGGAGGGTGTAAGTGAAAGGGGCTGCAGTGGCACGGAGCGCCCAGGACACAGGGCAGCCGCAGCAGGCAGCGAAGAGTGGGCAGGAGGAGGCAGGTGGAGGTGGGAGAGGAGGATGGCGCTGGCCGCAGCCCGGGCAGGCACGCCAGCTGCATTCGGCTCCTGTGGAGGTGCCTCTCCAGGCTGCAGACAGAGCTGTGGTAGAGACGG
>NW_010318543.1:0-1569 GCF_000700745.2 Antrostomus carolinensis | reverse complement strand
GACACTGGAACAGGTTGCCCGGGGAAGTTGTAGATACTTCCTCCCTGGAAGTGTTGAAGGCCAGGTTGGATGAGGCTTTGAGCAACCTGGTCTAGTGGAAGGTGTCCCTGCTGATGGCAGGGGGGTTGGAACTAGATGATCTTTAAGGTCCCTTCCAACCCAAACCATTCTATGATTCTAAATCACTGAATAGCAAAACCACATGCAAAGGTACAGAAGTCTGTCATAATGTCTCCTGTATAGCAATTGACAGAGAAATAGTGAAAGTTCCTTTTCCAAATCAAGCAAAACTTGGCTTTGAAGGTAAAGCCCATGTACCACAGCTGTTATAGATGTTCAAGGAATAGCACACATGCTCTGTCTTCACACATAGTAGAGACAAGTACAGACTCAGAAAACCAGGGTGGTACACAGATGGAAATTCCTGAATGGTCATAAGCAGATGCCTTCCTCTCTCCATTCACTCTCTTAAGTCTTCCTGATTCTTTTCTTTTTAATGAATACTTAGCTAACTTACACAGTTTCCTATCAGCCTGAAGGATATGCTTTCCTTTGGTGGAGCATTAACAATGAATTACATAGAACTTAAGCATTCAACTCATGACAGAGAATTCCAGTAGACCTTTCCCTTCTGCCATTGCTCTCGCTTCAGTTCTCAGCAGTAAAACCAGAAACAAATGTTTCCTGAATCTAAATCTTTTCTACTTCAGATACAAAGACAATCTTCCATGAGCCAGAAACGTGGCCTTGTGTCCAAGGTGGCCAATGGCATCCTGGGGTGCATTAATAAGAGTGTGACCAGCAGATCGAAGTCTCTAGTCTGTCCTGGAGAAACTACATCTGGAGTACTGTGTCCAGTTCTGGGCCTTCCAGTTCAAGAAGGACAAGGAACTACCATAGAGAGTCCAGCAGAGGGCTATGAAGATGATTAGGGGCCTGGAGCATCTCTCTTATGAGGAAAGGCTGAGAGAGCTGGGCCTGTTTAGCCTGGAGAAGCAAAGATTGAGAGGGAATCTTATCAATGCTTATAAATATCTAAAGGGTGGGTGTTGAGAGGATGTGGGCTCTGTTGAGACTCGTTTTAGTGGTGCCCAGTCATGGGACAAGGAGCAACAGGCACAAACTGGAATATGAGAAATTCCATCTGAACATGAGGAAAAACTTCTTTACTGTGTGGGTGACAGAGCACTGGAACAGGCTGCCCAGAGAGGTTGCAGAATCTCCTTCTCTGGAGATATTAAAAACCCACCTGGATGCAGTCCTGTGAAACTTGTTCAAGGTGAACCTGCTTTGACAGGGGGGTTGGACTAGATGATCTCCAGAGGTCCCTTCCAACCCTAACCATTCTGTGATTTATTTTTTACCACACAAAATTATGGGAAGTGAGAAAGAGGAGGTAAGGGGAAGCAATGTCCTTGTGCATATGTATTTTCTTCAAAGTTTTTATAAAGATATCTAATAGCCAAAATGTGTGTAAACAGATTTCTTAAATAAATACTCCTTATTCTGATAAAAAAAATCCTGTTGTAATCATGGTATTGTCCTGATCCGATGTCGGGGATCATTTAA
>NW_010318542.1:4029-11340 GCF_000700745.2 Antrostomus carolinensis | reverse complement strand
GCCTTATAAAGTGCTGATGTTTCCTATAGGCCTATAAAGTGCCTATATGTTTCCTATAGGCAGTTATCAACACCTACTGAAATACAAAGTATTTGCTGCATGTTTTCATACACCCAAGATTCCCCTCCTGTCATGTTGCCAACACCTTCTCCAGTATGACACTGCCACATGTTTGGCTGACAGTTTAAAACCGCCAGCAAAAAAACAGAGGTTGGTTGTGTGAAGGTCTCAGTTCTGTGGTCACTGTGCTCTCAGAAAGGCAGCAAGTATCTGGCCCTTAACATCAGAATTTTCTCAGCTACGGTGCTGGACATTCCTGAAAATGGTGATTTATCCCAGAAACACTGGTTCCTTGGCTACTCTTAACTAGAGCGTTGCTAAGGCAATGCTATCAGGACTGTGCTCTTCTGAACTGATTTTGCAGTATGCTTTTCAGTATTTGCACACTAAAGCCACTATCTAGGGATTCTTTTTTGAAGAAATGGTAAGAGAGAAAGTAAGAACTTATCTTTCTGCTTATATAAGATATTATGCTTAGCAGAGAGCATATTTCACCAAAACTCATTTAATGAAAAAAATGCAAGCAAATGAATACAGCATAAGATGGGCAAGTAAAATTCACACCATGTTACACTTTAGAGAGAAGGCATTCCTTCTGCAATTACTTCTGAAGTACTGCATGACATTTGTGTTATTCACTGGGACATAACGGAAATTACTGAATAAAAAGTTTGTACTGCTGGAACTCCCTTGTGCTTGTCACTGTTTAGATTACTTTTAATCCACCCTTGGTACACAAAAATTATTTTCTAAATCCTGACTGTAAAAATTTGTGTGTTCAAGGTATTAGTTCTGCACTTACTGTCATGTGACACCTTCATGATTTTTTTGAAACAAAAAAAGGGATTATCTCAAGTCAGCATAAGGACTTCAGAATGATAATTGTATATTTAAATAGTTCAGGGGTGTTTTTAATAGCAAGGAATCATTCATCAGTGCGATTCTAATTCTAAAGCAAAAATAGTGCAAACCATCTGCAACAATTATTGCAATTTATGAACACACAAAATCCTCTGTGCTTCCTTGTTCATCACTCCAGAATTTGCATTAGAATTTTTCTCATTCATTCAGGTTTTTATTGCTTGCTGACTAACAGAGTCCCTGATGACTAATATTATTTTATTTTCCCTGTAGTGTTTGATATCAAGGAAATATTTTATGCTACCTATCTCTAAATGGAATGAATTACTCTACGGACATGTTTTTTCTCCTTGTATTGACTATGGTAAGACCTTAAATGACTAGCTGAGGGAGACAAATCTCCTTAGTATCTGAGATATCTTCTCTATTAAATACAAATAAAATTGCTCAGGAAGTTAAGAATTATTAGAGGTCCTTGTAATTATTCTAACTGCATTATGCTACCTTCCTTGGGAACACAGGTTAAAAAGACTTGCAAATCCTATTTAATTTTCTAAATATGTTCCTCAAAACAAAATCTACTGTTGCCATATTCTAGAAATTGTATGGTCTTTTGGAAGAATAATTTTGCTGCCTTTCCACAGAGCTTCAAATGCAACTGCAAGTTGAAAGCTGAATATCATAGTGTACTTTTCATTTAACACACACACAATTTTATATATGCCCACTCTCAGCATTTTTACTCTGAGCAATTGTAGATTGATGACTGGCTGCAAAGCTCTTTTTGTTTTTCCACACCCACTCACCACATCTGCTCTTTATTCTCATCTGTGGAGAAGCTAAATATTCCCCCTCCCCTACTCCCTTGAACAATTCTCATCTGTGGAGAAGCTAAATATTCCCCTACTCCCTTGAACGGCTCTCAAAAACATAAAAAGGATTTGGATAAACCTATATGCTTAAACATCATAAAATGATCTGTGTATTTTTCCTACTAATGTTTTATCTCCCAGAATTTAAAAGGAGAAAAAAAAAAAAAAAAAAAAAAAAGCAGCTCTGCATTCTCCAAGAGTATCTGTAAATATACACTGGCATTTCTTACAGCTTCAGTGAAAGAAAAAAACAACAAAAAACCCCCCCAAAAAACAGCAAAGCCCACAAAATACATCTATTTTCTTCCCTTCTTTCCATCTCCTGAAAAAACAAGGGGAAATTAAACATTTCACTAAATCCCTAAGCACTCTTTTTTCCCCTCTGGCTGGCAAACAGAAGAATGTATTCACTCTAAGCTGGAAAGCTGAAGGAATGACTTAAAACTGCAGAAGAAAAACCTACAGCACAGCACATGGGCTCCAGACTTCCCTGGGTATCACTGAGTAAGTCTAGGGCTCTTCAAACTGTCTTCTAGACTCCATCTAGCAGAATGAATCTTTCAGTTGTGCTGTCATTCTTTCCTTTGTGGGAAGGAAATCAAACCCCTCAGAAACACAGCTCATAGGTGAGGAGGCAAGGCAGTATTTAGTAGGGATTAGAAATGTACTGGATTGGTGCAGCACAGCTGCTGGTAAAGGAGATTATCTCACTGGTAATGACTCTTTGAGTGCTTGGCAAGGTGTAAGTGGATTGGTTAAGAGAGCACTAGCAATTGGATGGAAAGAAACACTTCTGATACTCTAAGCATACATGCCAATCTGTGCCTTACAGGCTGACAGGAATAACGTCGTCTGAAGCAGACTCTACTGTAAATTTTACAGATCAATGTTCTGTTTTCAAAGCTTTTCTTCAAATATAATCCCAGTTGTATTTTCAAATCAGCTCCATGAAACAGGAAAGTGAGATGAGAAACATTTTGTTCCTTTTAATTAACTGCTTAAAAAAAAATATCCTGCCAACCTAGAACACATCATAGTCTCTAGGACAGTACTAAAACAGAAAAGAATATTCACTATCTGAAAGCCATGGATCAGATCAGAAAGAGCAGTTAATTTTTCACACTGTTTACAACAGATAATCATTCCCACTAATAGGCCATGCAGCCTCATCTAGGCTCAGTAAACTCCCATTAATCTTCAGAATCTGAAGCACAAAAAAGTCAGATGGAAAACACTTCTGTAAGCATAAGCAAGTGGAATAAAAATCATGAGAGCCCTGCCTCATAATATTAATTCTTCCTGCTTGTGTTACAAGGCATTATCACATCTTCATCTGCCCTTCTTATTTCTAAAAGCGGGTAAGAAGCACAAAAGGTCTCAAAGCAAAAGTTTCAGCATGTGAGAGACTAAGGAAAAAGCAGTCCTGAATCTACAATTGTTTTCACTTCATTTACTACCCTAGAAGACAAAATGGCCAAAATATTTGCTGATTTTTTTCTTGACATTTTCTCCTCAGGATCACAGAAGAGGGTTTGATGCTTTGTTGAAATACAGGTCATGAAATAGAAGCATATTAAGAAATAAACTTTTAAAAATGAAAACAGGTACTTTCGATGTTGGAAAAGTGGTGTATTCACTGTATAGTGAGGAAATTTTCTGTAACTATATTATGCAAAATGTCACTGCAACTATTCTTCTGTTATCACAGTTGATAGAAAACTGGAAGCAGTGACTGATAGACCAGAGGATTGTGTTGTCACTCAGCGGGGCCTCAACAGGCTGGAGAAATGGGCAGAGAGGAATCACATGAAGTTCAACAGGGGAAAATGCCAAGTCCTACCCCTGGGGAGAAATAACCCCAGGCAGCAGGATATGCTGAGGGCTGACTATCTGGGAAGCAGCTTGGCAGAGAACAACCTTGGGATCCTGGTGGACAACAAGATGACCATGAGCCAGCAATGCACTCTAGGTGCAAAGAAGGCCAATGGCTGCTGGGGCTCCATTAGGAAGAAGGTTGCCAGCAGGTCGAGGGAGGTGATCCATGCCTTCTCTTTAGTACTGGTGAGACATACCCAGAGCGCTGGATCCAGTTCCGGGCTCCCCAGCACAAGAAAGATACGGATTTACTGGACTAAGTCCAGCACAGGGCTACAAAGATGATCAAGGGACTGCAGCATCTGACAGATGAGGAGAGGCTGAGAGAGCTGGGACTGTTCAGCCTGGAGAAGAGAAGGCCCAAGGGGATCTCAGCAATGTGTATAAATACATGATGGGCAGAAATGAAGAAGAGGGAGCCAGGCTTTTCTCAGCGGTGTCCACTGACAGGATGAGAGTCAAGGGGCACAAAATAAACACATGAAACTCCATCTGATCACAAGAAAGCACTTTTTTTGCTGGAAGAGTGGTCAAACACCAGAACACATTGCAAGAGTCTCCATCTGTGGAGATATTAAAAACTCAACTGGACATGATGCAGCTGGTCCTGCTTGAGTACTAGGGTTGGACTAGAAGATGTCAAAGGGGGTCCTTCCAACCTAAATGATTCCATGATTTTGTGATCAAGGTTTAACATTTTTCCATTTATTCATGGAACTAGTCCAGCTACTCCATCTCATACACCTTACTGCAGGTCCAATCACACAACCTTCAGTCAGTCAAAAATTTCACTACATGATTCTTCCTCACATTCAGTTCTTATGTACCTTCTATTTAATGACTTTTCTCTATACTTTATAAATTAATATGCAGCTGCATATCTGAAACAATAAGAAAGTAAGCATGACTGCTTGTTTTGGTTTCTAGAATAGGCTGCTATTTTTTGTCATGGAAAAACAAAGATTATGCAAATTCTTCAATTACACTGCATGTCATAGTACTCACCAGAGGCATTTGATCAAAGGTGCGAACAATGGACAATTTATCTGCAAATAAGCAGAAAATTAAACCCATTGATGTAATTTCAACATATAATCATGAATTCTTTTTGAAAAACAGTTATGGATACTCATTTCTACCTGCTGGATTCCCACGAATAAGCTCCATCTTCTCTTGAAGAATATTAATTTGCCTTTCCAGCTGTTTGTTCAATTCTACTTGTGTCTCATATCTGGTTTTCCATTCATTACCTTAACAAGAAATACAGGGTTATTGTTTCCCAGATTATTTTGTGCCATTGCAAGTAAAAGTTAGCATTTTTTCAAACTTGTTCCCACTTTTTCTGGAGACTGAGAAAGACTCCAGTTAGTAACCCTCATAATGAAGATTTCTGCATACAAAAGAGCTTGAAAATAAAATTCAAGGGAATTTTTCACTGGGTTTACTGTGGCCAGAATATTAACCAACTCTATGAATTGATGCTATTCATACTTTAATTAATAATCAAAGCTAACATGCAGCATGTAGTATTGCTTAATTTCACACTTGCAACTTCACATCTGTAATAGTAATGTTTGAATAGGGAAAACTTAAATTTCTATATGAAAATTTGTATCTCTGTAGGGCCCACCCAAAATAATTAATTTTCTGTTTCCTAATCAATTAGCAAGATTTTGTTGCAACACACTTACCTTCATCTTCAACACTGTTAAGTCTTTTTTCCAGTTCTGTTACTGTGTTTCTCAGTTCAAATATTGAGATTTCAAGCATTTGCCTGTAATATTTATAAAAGTCAATATATTGGCTATTACATTAATCTTATTATTAAAACTGAAAGGAATAAATTGAATATATTTTCAGATTAAGCATGTATTGATCTTTCCTATGTAATTACATCATCTTGCCCATGGTTTTTTACATATTTTTCTCTATGGATACTACAGTGCCTTAAAAGAATAGAAGCATTTCTACTTTGTGAATAAAATTACTTCTAGAAAAAAACAAGACAGGCATCTCCTAAAATTTAATAGCTGTCTAGCAGATCATCAGAATTAAACAAATGTAGAGAAGACACTGGTCTTAATTTTTCATCTAAAGGAAGATGCCCAAGAAATATCTTTTTGAAACAAGAATATGCCCGAGACATGTGTTATTTGAAATTCTGAATTCTTCATTTTGACTCACTACTCAATAATTAACAGTAATTTAATAAATTGTACCCGTAACAAAAACAATCAAAGCATAGCAGGTATTCTGACTATCAGAAAGGAAAGCCAGTGATTAAAATGAGTATTACAAAAAGATACAGGAGCTAAAGCCACTGTTTTTTTCAGTTACTTAAAACTTAAATCTTGCAGGAAAAAATATTTTTGCCCATTGATTACTTGTGTATATTAACTGGGCAGCCAGACAGCTGACAAGTACCATGGAAACTGGGTTCTTTCTGCCTTGGAAAGTATGACCAGAAGCAGAAGGTAGCAGAGGACTGACTCTAATGAAAGCACAACCCACCTGCATGCATCAGACAATGTGATGAAGGACCCTCATCCTTGTAAGTGGTGAGATGGTAGTTTAGTGAGCTACAATGAATCATATGATCTCAATCACGTCAAGACGAAATTACTGCTAACTAAATTATTGACCATATTTATGCCAGCAGCCTGGTTCTTTTTGGAGCTACCTATGGAGAAATGCTCCTTCCTGTGAGATCCTGGGAAACCAGCCCACCCCAGCACAGCCTCAAGCAAAACACAGCGCGACACAACTGCAAGAGCACTATGTGGTTTTGTCCTTTCAAGTGAAGTTTGGAAGGCCAAGATTTCAAAACACAACCAGTGGTTCTTGGGTGCCTCCATTTTTCAGTGCCCAAATTGAGATATTTATGAAGAACTAATAAAAAAATGACTCTGCAAATAAGGCTCTTTGGAAAATGCTTTACAATACCAATACAGCAATAGATGTCTTTAAATCTTAGCCTAGTTCATTAAAATAGGCAAGAGATAAAAATCATTGTTTTGTCCTATTTTTTTGTGTTGTTTTTTGGGTTTTTTTTAAAGATGGGCTCCCATGTCATCGTGGATCTTCTCTTTCTGAACATGTTCATAATGAGAAATGCTCTTCAAGAAATAGTTAATTAGCCTATGACAAATCAATGCTCTGATGACAGAGCTGATCACTAAGAAATGGCATCACCTGTTGCACTCCTCATGCTCACATTCAGTTGGTGGCATTTCTTTTCTGTAGCTTGAAACATCAGATTTCAACTGAAAGCTGCAGAAGCAGAAGCAAACCAACAGATCTCTGTGATTCTGTGATCTTAACAGAAGAGGTATGCTTGGAATGAGGAGGGCTGAAGAGCTGAAATAGCAGAGAAATGTAAAGAAGAGTAATGTAAGGTAATTCAAGTAAGTTTTCGGTACAAGAAACACACTGGAGCACAGTTAAGACAGACATCTCAAATGGCAGGGGAGAGCTGGGTCTTCCAATCCCTCCTTGCTCCATTGCTCTTTTTGTCCCTGCTGATGTTAAATTAGATGGTGTGGACATAGGCAAAGAAAGAATGAAAGTTCTGGCAACTTGCTGGAGACAAAAAGGGTGAGGTGAAAGCCCCAGCAAAAGATAGACTTGAAACACATGAGTCAAA
>NW_010318542.1:0-3995 GCF_000700745.2 Antrostomus carolinensis | reverse complement strand
GCTGCCTATTTGCTCCCACTCCAAATGAAAGAGGCAGATGGCTAGGAAGAAGAAAGACAAAATCTTACTACATTGCTGGCATCATTCCAATACAATAGATAAGGTTTCTGTAAAGCAGATTTCTGTCAACCTCTCAGTGCTTGGAAAAGCGGAAATTATGACAATAGTGAGTGTTAAAATGAGATTTTTGGAATGAAAAAATGCTGTAAATTAGACACAGTCAAAGCTGTAACTAAAGCTGAGCTGTAGCAAATAAAATTGTTTTCCTTTTCAAACAAACCCTAACTAGGTGCTTAGATGGATGCAGAGTGATAACACAGGCAGAGTTCTTTAAATTCAATATTCTCAGGTTTTAATTTCTGTTACCATTCCAAAACTATATACAACAATTATTTAATTAGCTTTTATTATTCTTTCTGCACCATTAGCAAAACTGCCAGCCAACTTCCAGTTATATTTTGTCCCAATGAAAATGTGTACAGAAATGATAAATTGTCAGGTGCCAAACTGTAATTGCTACACTGACAGAAAGCCTTACTTTCACTTGGCAATTGAAACCATTTTTTTTTTTTAAATCTAAGTATTATTAAACATTTAATACTCCAATAGCACCCAGAAAGTAACCGGGGAGGAACCTCACTATTTTAGTCAGTGTGTATGCAGTAAATTACAGTCCCTGTACTGACAGAAAAGGGATGTAGAAGTAAATTACTATGGCCAGCTTGAGAAATACTTCAGCTTTTTAATGTCTTGGAGTATTTTGCAGTTCTGGAGTTATTTCTAATTGTGATAAGAAGTGATTGTCACACCATGTACTGTGAATTTTATACAGCTGAATATAGGTGCCTGCCCAAACAGAGACTTGGACTGTACTTAGAGGGACTGTGGTGTGATTTTACCTACAACCTCACCTATGTGTTAAACGTAATTAGACATATTCAGGGCCTAGGAATCTTTCACATGTCAATGGACAATTTATAGTCATCACAGACGAAAGCCCAGAAATCCTGGAAGCTCATATTTAAGTCATCAGGGAAACTTAACTACATCCTTGCATACTAAGTGTAACAAGAAAGCTCTTATGAAGGAGAAAAAAGAGCAGCTCACGTAAGAAAGCTGTGGCTGAAATGACAAAAGAAAAAAATTCTGAGTTTCTTTAAGACAGTTTACAAGTGTTATTTCACTTGAAAGTGACAGCCATTTAGGATGAAAGCCATTTTCCTGCACGTTTTGCTATCCAGATCTGGATATCTGGGGAATGTACCAAGCAAAAGACTGCCTGAAGCCATTTTCTATAGTAGAGAGATAAACCAGTGAAACATTACAGGAGAAACTCAAGGCAAATCATCAGTTCTAGGGCATAAGCTCTGTAACATGGCAGACCTCTACTGATACCTGTAGAAGACAAAATATATATCGATGCCTTTAGAACCCATGAACAAAGCAGAAACAATACTGCACAGTGCAAAAGGCACCACAGGGAACAGCATTTACAGTACTGGAAGCTACAGACTTTTGATACTTGCAGTCAGCAGTGTGCTGGGAAAATGCTGCAGCTTTCCTTGCCAGGAAAGTCACAGAAGCCAAAATCTCACAAGCTGAATTAACTAACACCCAATGCTATTAACAGTAGCTGACATGCATAAATATATTGCTTTAAGACCTCTCTGACTATTAAGAAGTATACTGCAGTATTATATGCCCTCTCTCTCCCTCTCTCTCTCAGAAATGTTTGCCCTGACATTTCCCAATCAAAACCTGTACTAAATCTTGATTACAGTAATTCAGAAGCACATTTAAGCTGATTTTCATTAAAGTCTTTGAAAGATTTCACAGTATTACATTCACAATCATTGAGAATCAGCAGGTACTTTAGGTACAGACACCTTATGGACACGGATGATTCAATTTACTCTTTGAAGTAAAAACCTCTTCTTCATGACTGTTAAATGAGAGTGGTTGGTGGGCTGCTAGCAAACTGCCTAAATGGCATAATAATCAAGTAAGTCAGTAAAAAGATGACAAGGGTGAGAGGACTGTGAAGGAATGCAGACAGCTCCCTGCAAGCCAGTCATCCTCAGCTTGCTTTATACCCAATGGAGAGAAACGGGCACCTCCGAAGGGGTGAGTCATCTCATGCTAAAACCACCAGCCAAAGTAGGTTCAGAGGAATCACACCTTCAAGGAGCCTTTCTGTATCCATACATGCCACTGGTTTAGAAGCAGATGTCTAACAACCCTGGTCATTAACAATCAGGTTGAATAAATAACATCTGTGAAACAGGCAATAATGGTATTGTCTATTTGCACACACAGAGAAAACAGGTGCAGAATCTACCTGGAGCAGTAAGTATTTTATTGTCATGCCATCACAATAAAGGTTTTTATTAAATATATATTTTCTTTTCATCGGCAAATAAGTCACCGCCTCACAATGTGTCCTGGGTTTTGGGCCCAGTCTTGCAGAAGATTCTCAGGGATATTAGCAAGAGCTTAAGGTACATGAAGAATCCAGGCTTTCAGTAATTAAAAGGAAAAAAAAATAGAGCAGCAAAACAAAGCCAGTAACATTCTGCTTTCTACCTGAACATCTATAATGTCAGGATTGTGTGTCAGGTAAAAGAATTGGTGTATGCAGAGGATAATCGACATATTACACTGACACACTACTGTTCAGGAGACAGCAAAAGGACATCTGCTTGCACACTGGTGTGAGTGTGTCCGAGCTCCCTTTTGTCCCAAGAAGCATTTTGACTCTGTTAATATTGGCTTCCCCCTTTCCATTAGTGAATAAACATTTCATAAAGTCCACAATTGCAGGTCTAGTTTGAAGAGAATCTGCAGCCCCAACATAGAAAGAAACACTGTCCAGGGGAAAAATCAGTATGGAATACAGGATTTGAAAATGGTATGGAAATGTAAATATTAAAGTCTGACTTAAGGCAGCTCAGGAATTTCTGATGTTTTCTAACTTTTAGTTTATTAACATTCAAAAGGTAATCATATTCTTTAACACAGGGAAAAATGTGTAACTTCCTAAGCAAACTGGGAAAAAAATCAATGTAGAATCCCACCGTGGTGTGAGCATCAACAATCACCAGAGAACTGAAACATTTGCTGCTTAAGCGAGGGGACTAACTGGTAGCACTAACAAGTTCTCATCTTCTCTGCAAACTGCACTAGAAAGATACCGTATCTCCCCTGTAGGTTTCAGATATATTTACTGATAGTAGAGAAGAGTGAAATCCAGCTTTCCCATTTTATTCACCATTGTGGAAAGAAATGTGTTTAAAGAATCTTTAATCAAATGATTCTTCTTCCCCCAACCAGGCATCCACCACATGAGGTCTTTTCTGTTCTCACCCCATCGTGGCCTCCAATGCCAGTGTACTGGCTTTGGCTGGGATACAGTTCATTTTTTTCACAGTAGCTCATATGGTGCTGCATTTGGATTTGTGATTAAATCACTTTTGGTAGCACAGGAATGTTTAAGTTATTGCTGAGCAGCGCTTACACAGGGTCAAGGCCTTTTCTGCTTCTCACACCACCCCACCAGTGAGTGGGCTGGGGGTGCACAAGAAGCTGGGAGGGGACAGAGCTGGGACAGCTGACCCCAACTGACCAGAGGGATATCTCATACCGTATGCCATCTTCAGCAATAAAAACTGGGGGGTGGAGTTTGCCAGAGCCGCTGTTGCTTGGGCATTGGCATTGGTCGGCTGGTGGTGAGCAAGTGGGGGATTTTTGCACCACTTGCTTTTCTCGGCTTTGTTTCTGTTTCATTTTTTTTTTACTTATTAAACTGCCTTTATTTCAGCCCACAAATTTTCACACTTTTACCCTTCCGATTCTCCCCCCATCCCACTGGGAGGGGAGTGAGCAAGCAGCTCTGTAGAGTTTAGCTGCCTGTTGTGGTTACACAGGACACCCAGTCCTATTTTCCTTGCCTGCTCGGTACCAGCCTCATTTTTGGCTGAAATAATTTATTCTCCTTC